>NC_088873.1:48048444-48145944 GCF_032884065.1 Artemia franciscana
AAAATAACAGGGGTTGTATTTTTTTTGAAGCAGAATCTAACGTGAATTTGCTATATGTATAATGAGAGTCAGAAAGTGGACCAGTTCCATCTATGGCTTTTCAGTAGAAGGGTGGGTAGACTTTTTTTTTAATTGATTGACTTGTCGTTTATAGGGCAATTTACTCTGATTACACGAGAATAAGGATTTTTAAAGACATAGTTTCCTTCTTCGACGTTTTTCATGTAAGTATCTAGATGTTCACGAAACATAATGGCACTTGATATTTCAAGTCAGCCTCTGAGAAACATAATGGCACTTTACAAAATGGATTGAGAGGAAGAATTTTTAAATGTATAAGCTGCCTCTGAGTCTGCCTTCCTTCCACACTCAAAATTCAGAAGCACAAAGAATAGTAAACAGTTTTAATTATCATGAATGAGTAACTATATGGGGTAATTTAGCTGTTTTGTTCAGCCTTTAGTATTGTTTTAATCATTTGAGGGTAGGGAAGATTTTCTTCTTCCAATGCTTACAAAACTATCACAAATAATAAGGCAGCAGAACGGCGTTGTCTCACTGGTACATGACAATCATTTGAGCGTGTACAAAGAATATAATTGCTAGAGCCTCAAATATAACGAAAGCAAAGAATCGGTGTTATTTTCTGAGGTGCAGTAACAAAGCCAAACTTTGCACCTTCATTTTTAGAAACTAGATCTCAGATAACATTGATTTCGTATTCAAGGAGGGGAAAGCAAAGTGAAGCAGCATTAGCTTTAATACATGAGGAATTCTACTAGTAAATAATTAATTGGGTACCAGGATAAAGAAAATAAAGTTAGTTTTGAGACATAATTTTTTGAACTTGTGTTTTTATAATTATTTACATAATTTTTTGAAATTGTTTTTGAGCACTTAATATTTTGAGGAAACGACAGTTGTAGCACTAGTCGATGGTAAATAAAGTTATAATGTGGCTCCAGCTATATTTTTTTCTATGAAGTCCACCAAAGACTGTTGCAAAAATACACGGTACTCTAGCAATCTAAATATAGTTTTGATGTTTTATTAAAATTAAAATAAAACATTAGAGCTGACGTCAGTTTTTTATCTCTTTTCATCTTCGTGTACCACAGTTGGGCCAGTTAGGAGATATTAGAAGTCATCAAAGCTGAAAATGAAGAGGGTGAAAATTTATAAACCTATGGTGTTTCAGTCCTTACTATTAAAAGGGAAGTGGCCATTCTGCCTGACTATCCCCTAATCTGTGGAATAACAGAAAATATCCCACAAGAAAAATAAATATCACACTTCCAAATTACCTTATGACATTATAAAGAGCCTGAAAATGAAGTTAAGTTGGTTTTGAAGTTTTTTATCTTGAGGATATAATGATAAAGGTATACATAATACATCAGAAAATCGTGAAAATATGGGACCTGAAGGTTCCAACCCTGGAAACGTGGTTAATATCAAGTAAATCATCATGGTGTTTGTTTTTGATATGATTGATTGTTTGATATGATTGTTTATTCAGTCTCTGTTCGTTTTAGGTTTCATTTATTCTTTAATAGTAATTTCTGGTCGTTTTGACTTATACTTATTATGATTTTTGCTTCGGCTGATCTCAAATTTAACACGACCTTTTATTTGAAATTTTTTTCACAAATTTTTATTTTAATTAATTCCTGTTCGTTTTTGATTGCCAAAGTTTCAAGTTTTTCAAAGTTCTACATTTCAAAACCAAATTTTTTTCAGCATCAAAGTTTCAATCCCTAAAAGTAACAATATTAAATTATCAAATCATCACAGTAAAGAAAGTATGAAAGTAACAATATACCATTTCCTTAGCTTAAAGCCCTTGTCCCATAATTCAAACTTGCCTCTAAATCAGTAAATCCAAGTTTCAAAGTAAACAAAGTAATGAAGCAACAATAAGCAGCTTGCAAATCTCACAGCTCTTTCTCTGGTACTGTGAGTGAGGTTTCAACCCAGGAAGCATAGTTATTTTGCCTTCGGAGTATTTTGAACAAAATGGCTAACTCAACTCTACCGTATACCACGGAGTAAAAGGGGGCGGGGCCGGTTGCCCTCTGATTACTTTTGACTCTTAAAAAAAAAAATTAAAGTTTCAATTTCCTATTGAATGGAACCCCTCCAAAATTAATTCGTCCAATGGGCAATCTGCTAAGCTACAAATCTTCCCCTGGGGGCTATAGGGGATTTTCAACCCCCTAAGTTATAGTTATTTGAATTTTGAACTATTTTGAAAAAAATGGCCATTTCAAAGTTTCATCAGATGCATTTGGGGAAAGAAGGATGCAAGGGAGGGGGATAGTTACCCTTTGAACTCTGTTGACTCGCAAAAAGGTTAAAAGAAATTTCAATTTCCAATTGAATGAGCCTCCTTGAAAGTTTATACAACCATTCCTTCCACAAGAACTTTAAAAGTTAAAGATGGGTAACTAGTATGATCTATAGTCCTTTTCCTGGGGGCTGGAAAGAGCGGTTCAGTCCCAGAACCATAGTTATTTGACATTGCTATTTTGAACAAAGTTGATATATCAAAATATCGGTCAGAATTATTTGGGGAAAAGAGGTTGTGGGGTGGGGAGGGGGTCTAGTTACATTCCGTTCAATTCTGACTCTTGGAAACAGACTAGAACTTATGGCTTCCCATCAAATAAGCTTCCTTCTAAGTTCTTACGATCACCGCTTTCATAGAAACTTGATATGCTCCTGAGGCACAGCTAAAAATCCTTATACTGAACTTCGGGAATTGTGTCGATCCCAAAGGCATTGTTGCATGAACTTTGGACTATTTTGAACAGATTAACTATCAAACAGTTCGTGGTAACGAACTGTAGTAAGGAGCGACCCGGCTCAATAGTAAACTAAACTCTAAAAAACGGAATTTTGATGCTAAGAGATACATCAAAAGAATTGGATTTTCTTGCTGATTCTAAATATATAAATTTCATCAAATTTAGTCTTTGTCATCAAAAGTTTGGAGCCTGAGAAAATTTGCTTTATTTTGGAGAATAGGGAGAAACACCCCCTAAAAGTCATAGAATCTTAGCGAAAATCACACCATCGTATTCGGCGTATCGGAGAACTCTATAGCGAAAATTTCAAGCTCCTATCTACAAAAATCTGGAATTTCGTATTTTTGGCCAGAAGACAAATCACTGGTGCGTGTTTATTTGTTTGTTTGTTTGTTTTTTTCCCCAGGGGTCATCGTATCAACCAAGTGGTCCTAGAATGTCGCAAGAGGGCTCATTCTAACGCAAATGAAACGTTCTAGCGCCCTTTTTAAGCGACCTAAAAAACTGAAGGGCACCTAGGCCCCCTCCCTCGCTCATTTTTTCCCAAAGTCAACTGATCAAAATTTTGAGATAGCCATTTTGTTCCGCATAGTCGAAAATCATAATAACTATGTCTTTGGGAATGACTTACCCCCCCACAATCCCTGGGGGAGGGGCTGTAAGTTACAAACTTTGACCAGTGTTTACATACAGTAATGGTTATTGGGAAGTGTGCAGACGTTTTCAGGGGGATTTTTTTTTGGTTTTGGGGGTGGGGTTGATCGGAGGGCGCTATGTGGGAGGATCTTTCCTTGGAGGAATATGTCATGGGAGAAGAAAAATTCAATGAAAAGGGCGCAGGATTTTCTAGCATTACTATAAAAAACAATGAAAAAAAAAAAACAACATGAAAACGTTTTTTTCGATTGAAAGTAAGGAGTAGCATTGAAACTTAAAACGAACAGAGATTATTACACATATGAGGGGTTCTAAAAATACTTTAGCATAAAGAGCGAGGTATTTAGGAGGAGATAAATACCTCGCTTTTTATGCTAAAGTATTTTTAGTAATTTCGCCTATTTATTCTACGGCCTTTCTGATTCAGGGGTCATTCTTAAAGAATTGGGACAAAACTTACGATTTCCAGTTCTATTGTAAATAGAAGATTCGAGTCAAAAGAATTCAAATTTGCCAAAAAAATTTTTAACCTAACCTGACCATGTTCCCAAACAGCAAGAATATCATCAACGAAACCAAACCAAATAGAGTGTTTTAAGGGGAAACTATTCAAAGCAGACTGTTTTATGAAATCCATGTAAAAATTTGCCAAAAAAGGAGACAAAACAGTACCCATGAGTAGGTCTTTTACCTTAAGGAAAAATTTTTCTCGAAACATAAAATATAAGGAGAGCTTGTTGCAAAGACGTACAAGCGTCATTATTGCGTCAATTTCCAAGGTTTATAATCTGAACAAGTAGAATTTTCCTCTAATTTTCTTTGTAAGGCCTGTTCACACTTATGGACATCGCATGAAGTTTACATGGAAATTGCATCAAAACTAGATAAGATAGTTTTTTCTGTTATGCTATGATTTTTCAGCTTCTCAACAGGATCTATGGAATTTTTTGTATAAGATTTCTGTGTTGTTAGAAGAGATTTGAAAATTGTAGCTAAGAATTTTCCTAAACCTTTAGCTGGAGAGCTATAAAATGCTACAATAGGACGTAACGGAGTATCCTTCTTATGAACTTTGGGTAGACCATAAAATTTTGGTGATGAACAACCTTTTGGGTAAAATTTTCTGTACATTTGAGGGGTGATTCGTCTATTGTCTTTTAAAATTTCTAATTCTTTTCTCAACTGCTTGGTGTTTTTATCTGTGGGATCAGTTTTAATTTCTTTATAAGTATTTTTATCCAATGAAGGGGTATTTATTTTATTTTGATAATCTGCAGAATCCATATTCACAACTGTGTTTATTTTGTCCGCTCTTGTAATTACTGTATTTTTATCTTTTTTGAAGTTTTGGAGGATTTTAATTTCTTCCTTTGATTGAGTTGTAAGCGACAATGACGGCTTATAATCAAGAATACTCTTTACTATTTCTCCTCTTAGTAGGTCTTGATTTTCAACTTCACTATGAGAGCTAAAAATACCGGACTCCACACTCGTAATAATTTCTGATATATTTACGTGTGTCTGAGCAATTGCAAATTTAGGTCCTTTTGATAGAATACTTAGCTCCATAGGTGTGAAAACCTTGGAGGATAGATTTCCCAATGGAGAGCCAGGACAAAATCTAGGAAGGAAAATCCGTGTTTGTTTAAAATGTTGAAATTACAGTTTTGAAAATTTTTCTTATAAGCAAGTTTTCGTTAAACTAAAAATGGGTCGGAAGACCTTTGTGAGATATTTAAAATTTAGATAAAATCTGGAACGGATAAATTCTGATGTAATAAAGGCTTGAAATTATATATTTTATTACTAAGGACATATCTTTTGGGTCTATGGTCTTTTAAAATATGTGTTAGAGTTTTGAAACCCATTCTTTGGCTAATTGGGCCTTCAGATTGTGTACCTAAGTGTAAATTGTAACGTAAAGAAGGAGGAAGAATTCGATTTCTTTTGAAAATTTGATGCCACTTTGAGTTCTTTTCACTCGAACCTTCAACTTACAATAGAACTAGAAGATTCAGGAAAGCTCCCTTTCTTGTACGTTTTAATTATAAAGAATATCCCTAGTCTTGAATTTTCTATATATAGAAAGACGACCCATAATGATCGGTATCTAAATTTCTCGTCAAATCACCCTCCTTGAGCAAAAAGATGGGTAGTAATTTCTTTAGTCGACAGGGTGCTAAAAATAAGTTAACATAATCATGTAAAAACCGAGTTAGATTATGTTATTGATATTCTATTCTGTAATGGCTACCCAATCAATCTCATTGAAAATATAATAGATGGACGAATAAAAAAGGTAAAACAGGAAATAGGGAGCCCGTCCCCCTTGATTCATTTACACTAGCAATCGAGAAAAAAAACTTTCACTACATTACCATACGTCTCGAAACTCAGCGACAAACTTAGAAAAATTTAAAAAAAAACATAATCTTTCTGTTTCTTTCAAAACTGAACAAAAAGTTGAACATTTTTTCAACTCGGGAAAGGATGAAACGGACCCTATACTAGATAGTGGTGTCTATAAAGTCCCGTGTTCATGTGGAAAATTTTTACATTGGCAGGACCCATCAACAACTAGAGGAACGATTGCATGAACACAAAATTTCAATAGATAAGTCCCTGAGATTGGAGATTATAAATGACAACCTCAATTTAGCTCTGGCCCAGCATATATACGAAAATCCTGACCATTTAGCTCTTTTTGAAGAGTGAACTTTAATATCTACCGTAAATGGCCAACCGCAATCTTTTAAAGATGCAATTTAGAAAAAAAAGAAATATAAATTTGGTTATAAATAGACACAGGAGATATTTTCTTAAGCCCAGTTTATAATAACTTAATATTAAAAGACTCTATGAATATTTTCGCCCAGTCTAATTTAAGACAACCTGTCCGGATATCTAATGAAAACCGAAATTGTAGACAGGCGAAATCTGTTGCAAGGCAAAGGATACTTATTCAATCTAATTGGTAACTTCTCTTTCATTGATTCCAAGTTGGTTTGCGTTGTTTGATTCAGTGTCTTTTTTCATCTCGTACAGTTCACTTAAAAAGGTTTGACTTTGTTGTTGTTTCATCTTTGTTTCTTTTTTTTCTTTTTCTTCTTTCTTATTTTTTTTAAGCACTGAGGACGACTTGACGGAGCTCCTTGTTGAAATATTTGCTCGTTTTTCATATTTTGCTTCTGGCTGATATTAAATAAAAAAAACTAATTTTTTTAGCTGAAAGCAAGGAGCGACGCAATCCCTCGCTCTTTACGCTAAAGCTTTCAATTGTTTGAAAAAGTAGACTTGTGGTAAAGAGTCAAACTTAGAACTAAAAAGTATTTTTAGAACCCCTCATATGCGTAATAATCTCTGTTCGTTTTACATTTCAATGCTATTCCTTACTTTCAATTGAAAACACGTTATCATGTTTTTTCATTGTTTTTTTTTATAGTAATGCTAGAAAATCCTGCTCCCTTTTCGTTGAATTTTCCTTCCCCCATGACATATTCCTCCAAGGAAAGATCCTCCCACATAGCCCCCTCCCATCAACCCCACCCTCCAAACCAAAAAAATCCCCTGAAAACGTCTGTACACTTCCAAATAACCATTACTATATGTAAACACTGGTCAAAGTTTGTAACTTACAGCCCCTCCCCCAGGGATGGTGGGGGGGGGTAAGTCATTCCCAAAGACATAATTATTATGGTTTTCAACTATGCAGAACAAAATGGCTATTTCAAAATTTTAATCTGTTGACTTTTGGAAAAAAATGAGCGTGGGAGGGGGTCTAGGTGCCCTCAAATTTTTTTGATCACTTGAAAAGGGCACTAGAACTTTTCATTTCCGCAAGAATGAGCCCTCTTGCGACACTCTAGGACCACTTGGTCGATACGATGAACCCTGGGGAAAAGAAAAAAAAACAAAAAAAAAGAAAAACAAACGAACAAATAAACACGCACCCGTGATTTCTTTTCTAGCAAAAAATACGATATTCCACAGTTTTTTAAATAGGAGCTTCAAATTTTTGCTATAGGGTTCTCTGATACGCCAAATGCGATGGTGTGGTTTTCGTTAAGATTCTATGACTTTTAGGGGATGTTTCCCCCTATTTTCCAAAACAAGGCAAATTTTCTCAGGCTCGTAGCTTTTGATGACAAATACTAAATTAATTGAAACTTATATATGTAGAATCAGCGTGAAAATTCAATTCTTTTCATGTATCTTTTAGCATCAATATCAGTTTTTTAGAGTTTAGTTTACTATTGAGCCGGGTCGCTCCTTTCTACAGTTCGTTACCACGAACTGTGTGATACAGTAATGGTTATTGGGAAGTGTACAGACGCTTTCAGGGGGATTTTGGTTTGGTTTGGGGGTGAGGTTGAGGGGAGGCGGCTATATGGAGGGATCTTTCCTTGGAGGAATATGTCATGGGGGAGGAGAAATTCAATGAAAAGGGCGCGGGATTTTCTTGCATTACTATAACAAAAACAATGAAAAAATAAACATGAAAAAGTTTTTTCAATTGAAAGTAAGGAGTAGGATTAAAGCTTAAAACAAACAGAGATTATTACTCATTTGAGGGGTTCTAAAAATACTTTAGCATAAAGAACGAAGTATTTAGGAGGAGATAAATATCTCGCTTTTTATGCTAAAGTATTTTTAGTAATTCCAACTATTTATTCTACGGCCTTGCTGATTCAGGGCTCGTTCTTAAAGAATTGGGACAAAACTTAAGATTTAGTGTAAAGTTTGAGGTATTAACGAGGGGAGAGACAACCTTATATACATATTAAAAAAAATAAGAATCTAAAGGTTTGTTACGTAAGTTAATTCTTAAGTTACGTATATTTTTTACTAATAAAAACGTTCGTTAAAAATTAAAAGTTCCAGTTGCCTTTTTAAGTAGCCGAAAAATTCGAGGGCAACTATTCCTCCTTCCCCACCCCTTATTTCTCAAAATTGTCTGATCAAAACTAAGAGAAAGCCATTTAGCCAAAAAAGAATTAATATGCAAATTTTATTTTAATAATTTATATGCGGAGAGCCAAAATCAAACGTGTATTAATTCAAAAACGTTCAGAAATTAAATAAAAAACCCAGTTTTTTTTTAAGTGAATGCAAGGAGCGACATTAAAGCTGAAAACGAACATAAATTACTCCGTATATGAAATGGGTTGTCACTTCCACAATCCTTCGCTCTTTACGCTACAGTTTGACTTTTTGCCACAATTCTACTTTTTAAAACAATTAAAAACTTTAGCGTAAAGAGCGAGGGATTGCGGAGGTGACAACCCATTTCATATACGGAGTAATTTCTGTTCGTTTTAATCAATGAAAAGCTGACAGTTCTTGCTAGCATGAAGCAGAAACATAAATTGCCTGCTGAATCTTGTAATGAAGATTTACTGAAAGATAAAATAAAAAGTTTCTTGAACAGTAAAAGTGACAATAACTGAGAGCCTAAGCATAAAGGGGCTTTTCCACCCCCAAATTGTTTTCTAACAATATTAACTAACAAATACTTGTTTGGAAGGCGGAAACAGAATTGTTAGTTAACAGAAATTGTTAGCTAACAATTCTCGAACCCTGATATTTGTCGGGGAATTCAAACGAAAATTCTAATCTTGATAGTGATGCAGTGAGTTTACCTCAGCTCGATAATACCCACCTGACGCTGAAGCTTTGAAATTCAAATAATAGAATATTTCAAAGTGATCACATCTCTTAGAAAAACAAAATTTAACTATTAATGCCAGCAAGTGAAACAAAGACAAAGGGACCTAGTATTGATTGGCAAAGTATTAGTGTATTGAATTTAGGTGAAAACTAAGACACCAATACATAAGCTTTCCCGAAGTTACTGTTTAGTGCATTTGCATAAATTATCCTATGATTGGAGGAAGTGGATCGACTTAGTAAGACATTACAATTTGACTGCATGAGCAAAACTGTCAGGTTGTTGATAATATCAAATTGCCATGACTTTTAGGTTGTCCATACCTCTTTCTAACAACTTAATTTACGTGACTGATAGACTGAGGAATCAATTTAATTGACGAAAAATGTAATGTATCGTATAAATGTAATGTATCGTATATGTATCGTAATGTAGCGCGGAAAATGTAATGCATCGTATAATGTAATGTAATGTATAAAGTATCGTATGAACGTAACGTATCGTATGAACTAAAGTTTTCAAAAATGTATGAACGTGGCAATTTTGTTGTTTTTCTATTCTTTCAATAAAAGAATTGATTTTCATCCAATGAGATTGTCAGAAAAGATGCCTCAAAATCTAGAAGGGGAAGAGAAGAAAAATGAGAAATAGTAGCAGTTTTCGATTCTCTGTCAATATTTTAAGCATAAAAAGTATCCATCCTGTTTATTTCTGAATATTTTGTAGTAAATTCCCCAACAATTTCCTTCAACAAGTAATCAATTTGTTAGAAAAACCCTATAACAATGTTGGCTAACAGTTTTTAGTTGGACAGTAGAAAAACGATTTTTGGAGAAATGTTAGCTAACAGTTATCTATTGGACAGCAGAAAAACCTCTTAAAAGAAGATTGCCTGAAGTCTACAACTGATCAATTGGATGTTATCAGGCAAGATATTTATGCTGCTCTCAAAATTGATTTAAAAATCTTGCTAAAAAAAGCTTTGGCTGAAAAGGCTACGAGGACTCAAAAGCTGGTAAACAACGTTTTCGAAGTTTGAACTCGGCCTTGTCCAAGTCCAGTCCTAGTTGAGACCCATCCAGACCGATGTTACAAATATTAATGTCCATTTGGAGCAGCAATCTATCACAAACCGAATTATTGTATTTGGTGTTCGTGAATGTGGCACATCTGAAGTCAATGAAGCTACCTTCCTAAGAACCTTTGACGAAAAACTTTCTGGCATCCAAGAAAATTTTAAATTATCCCAAATAATGACTTTAAAAAATCAAAAAATTATCGACCAATTATAGTAGATTTTGCAAATCTAAGAATAGGACAATTAATTTTGAAAAATTAAAAAAGATCTCAAGGAATCTGGAACACTATTTCTATTTCTACCACTCATTGTGATATAACTCGTCCCCCTGATTGACATGCACGATTCTTGGGTATTTTATTGGAAGAAAATCCTTCTTTCAAACGTCTTTGTTCTTGTGAAATTTTAGCTCTCCAGAAATCTAGGAGTTTTTTGGAAGCCTAGTCATTGTTTTCCTGGTTCCTTAATAAAGATCTTCTTTCACTCTCTCATTCAACCTTTTATGTACAACAGTTTTGATTCAGCCCTGGCCCAGCATATATACGAAAATCCTGACCATTTAGTTCTTTTTGAAGAGGCAACTTTAATATCTACGGTAAATGGCCTACCGAAATCTTTTAAAGAGGCAATTGAGATAAAAAAAACATGTAGAAAGAAATTTGGCTATAAATAGAGACACGGGAGATATTTCCTTCAGCCCAATTTATAGTAATTTAATATTAAAAGATTCTATGAATATTTTCGCCCAGTCTAATTTAAGACAACCTGTCCGCATATCCGAGGACCTGAGGTGGAAAATCTTATATACCTCGGGGCATAACTTCCAACCCTTCCTCTGGCTTTTACTCAGAAGTTTTCTGTTATCTGATCGTTTGACTATTTGGAACGAAATGACAATCTCAAAATTTTGACCAGATGCATTTGAGGGAAACAGGGTGTGGGGGTGAAGATTCCCCTGATCACTTTTGACGATTAAAAGGGGTAATGAAACTTCAATTTAGAATTGAATTAGCACCCTCTGAATTTTATAAAACCATCCCTTCCATAAAAACCACATATGCTCCTAGGGCATAACTTACAACACTTACACCCAGGCTTTGAGGTTTTTTTTCCACGCTTGTGTTTTGTTATCTGGCGTTTGAACCATTTGTATCCAAATATCTATCTCAAAATTTTGTCGAAATTTATGCATAAACAGGGTAATGAGAGAGGGCGGGGGGCTATTTAACCTCCGATCGTTTTGACTCTTATAAAAGATACTATAACTTCCGATTTAAAAAGCAGATATAACCCTTCCAAAGTTTATAGGACCACCCCTTCCATATGAAGTGCCTCCGGAACAAAATAAACAAATAAATTATAAAGCATTGAAGCCTCATCGATCGCCTTTAGTGTAGGCAACGCTATAGCGCTGTCATCTCATAATTTTGATTGGATGTATTTGATGAAATGAAAGGAATGAGGGGGAGCGTGTTTCCTTCAATCACTTTCGACTATCAAAAGGGCACTAGAACTTTCAATTCCCAATCGTGTCAGCTCCGTTCGAAGTTTCTACGACAACTCTTTCTATAAGAAGTGGCCTTATCAGAAAACGAAATATATTTTCCCAACAGTGTTCTTTACCGACGCAGCGCTATTGCGCTCAGACATCATAAAATGTATATATTTTATTTATGTTTTTACTTATTTATTTATCACCCGTTATTCCAACAGAAAAGACAAAAAAGAAAAGAAAAAATTACACTTCCGCACAAAGAAGAAAAATAATAACTATGAACTAAAAACTCACCAACCTACAACTGAATGTACGTACATATAAATACACCTAAACTTTGATGATTTTGCTCCAGGGGTGGATTGAAATTTTCAATTATTCTCAATAGTCAGTTTGGAAATGGCAAGCTCACGATCAGTTATTTTAAACTTATTAATCATTTTGGTATTCCTTTTCCAAGGGAGAAACCGAAGTAAATATTTAGAAAATCTGAAGAAAGTGGACCTGAGTTTACTTTTTTCCTCAGTTGAATTTTTCCAAAAAGGGACTAGGTAAAGTAATTGAGATATTGTAACATAATTATAAATTGACGCTAGGATTTTTGGGTTAAAACGCGTGATATTTTTTTAAATGTTCAGAACGAGCCGGCGGGTGTGTTTCAGTGAGGAGCCAATGGGAAGACCAAGATAAACAACACTTTCAACGGGTCTTAGACAACTATCACCAATAACAATGGTGGGCAAGGCCCTTCAGCTTTCCTTCAGTTCCTAATAGGAATCTATTTTTTAGGAATCTTGATCTTTGCAACAACGATGCCGCTAATATCATTGTTCCATCAAATAAACTGAACAGTTCTTGATAAGTCGGTAGACATAGCAAGATATAGGTACAAATTTTGGTGATATTCTCTGTAGGTTGGTATTTCTTCGGGCATTTTATGCTGTAGCAAGTATGCCCCGCTATATTACATTCAGAACAAAACATACGCTCTGAGCAAGGATTGTTACGATCGAAAGTTTGATTTACTGATCCAAATCTTGAACAGGTGTGTCTGTTGGGGCAGTCTTTAGCTATATGTCCACGGTAATGAAACGAGATACAGCGTTTCGGCAGGGATAAATATCCCTGAACGGTAAAAATATCCCCGTACAAAATCCCCCCAAGCTGAAAATTCGTTCTCCCCTCCCCATATGAAAAGTTTATGCATACTTCCCAATACCAAACACTATACGTAAGCTCTGCGCATATTTTATAACTTAAAGACCTCCCATAGAGGCTCTGGGGGTCATGTTATCTCCAAAGACATAGTTATTGGGCCTTTCAACTATGCTGAACAAAATAGTTATCTCAAAACTTTGACTGGACGATTTTGGGAAAAAAGTGGTATGAGAGGGGACCTAGATGTCATCCAATTTTTGGTCACTTAAGAAGGCAACCAGAACTTTTAATTTTCGTTCGAATAAGCCCCTCACGATATTGTAGGCCCACTGGGTCAATACGATCACCCATGAAAAAGAAACAGAAAAAAAAACAAAACAAATGAACAGGAATCCATAATCTTTTTTCTGGAAAAAAAACTTTTTGCAGATAGGAGCTTGAAACCTCTACAGTATAATTTTGTGATACGCTAAATCTGGTGGTGTGATTTTTAATTAGATTAAACAAAAAAACAAGTTTTTCAACTAAAAGTAAAGAGCGGCATTAAAAATCAAAAGGAGCAGAAATTATTCCGTATTTGACAGGGACTGTTCCCTCCAAAATGCCCCGCTCTTTACGCTAAAGGTTTTTACTGTTTTAAAAAGTAAAGTTGAGAAAGAGAGAGAGAGTCAAACTGTAGCGTAAGGAGCGGGGCGTTTAGGAGGAACAGCCCCTTTCAAATACGGAGTAGTTTCTGTTTGTTTTAAGTTTTAATTCATTCTTGAATTTCAGTTTAAAAAACTTGTTTTTTATTTAATTTCTGAAGGTTTTTGAATTAATACATGTTTTATTTTGGCTCTCCGCAATTGAACAATTAAACATAATTTCTATATTAGTTTCAATTGTGGCTAAATGGCTTTCTCATGGTATTAATCGGACGATTTTAAGAAAAAAGGGGTGGGTAGGAGGTTACAAATCTTTTGGTTACTTAAAAAGGCAACTAGAACTTTTAACTTTTTAACGAACGTTTTTATTAGTAATAAATATACGTAACTTATGTAACTTACGAATAACGCGAAGAGCTTCATTATTCGTATATTTTTATTACGTATATGATAGGGTTCGCCCCCTCGTCAATACCTCGCTCTTTATACTAAAGCTTAAGTTTTATCCCAATTCTGTGAGAATGCCCCCTGAATCAAAAAGGTCGTAGAATAAATAGTTGACATTTCGAAAAATATTTTAGCGCAAAAAACATGGTATTTAGAAGGAGATGAACCTCCTCATATGCGTATTAATTTCTGTTCGTTGTAAGTTTTAATGCTGCTCCTTACTTCCAGTTGAAATTTCTTTTTCATATTTACTAAAGTTTTTTTCTTGAAGAATGCTAGAAAATCCTGCGTGCCCTTCATGGAATTTCTCTTCCCCCATGATAAATACTCCATGGAAAGATCATCCCACTAACCCCCTCTCCTCCGTCCCCTCTACCTAACCAGAAGAAATTCCCCTGAAAACGTCCGAACACTTCCCAGTAACCATTTCTATATGTACACAATGATCAAAGTTTATGACTTGCAGCCCCTCACGCGGGGACTGTGGGGGAGTCAAGTCATCCCCAAGGACATGATTATTAGGTTGTTTGATCAAAATTTTTTTGGTTGTTCTCAAAATTTTTATCCAGTGACTTAGGGGAAAAACAAGCATGGGAGGGGGCCTAGATGCCCTCCAATTATTTGGTCACTTAAAAAGGGCACTAGCACTTTTAATTTTCGTCAGAATGAACCCTTTTGCGACATTCTAGGACAACTGCGTCGATACGATCACCCCTGGAGATAAAAATAAACACGAACCCGTGATCACTTCTGGCAAAAAATACGAAATTCCACATTTTGTAGATAGGCGCTTGAAACTTCTACAGTAGGGTTCTCTGATACGCTGAATCTGATCGTGTGATTTTTGTTAAGATACTATAACGTTTAAGGGATGTTTCCTCCTATTTTCCGAAATAAGGCAATTTTTTTCAGGCTCGTAACTTTTGATGGGTAAGACTAAATTTGATGAAACCTATACATTTAAAATCAACCTAAAAATCCAATTCTTCTTATGTATCTATTAGTATCGAAATACAGTTTTTTAGAACTGTACCCCCCTTTGTTTTTATAGAAAACCAGACATATTTTCTCCGGCTCCAAACCTTTGATGGGCAAATTAAAACTTAATGAAACTTATTTATTTGAAATTAGCATAAAAATTTAATTCTTCTGACATATTTATTGGTATCGAAATTCCGTTTTTTAAAGTTTCAGTTACTATTTAGCCGTGTCATTCCTTACTTACAGTTCGTTACTACAAATTCTTTGGTAATTTTAGAATCGATTGGCTATATCCGAATTTTTATTCGATATGAACTTGACCTTCTTTGGGTCAAAATTTTTGTTTTGTGCCAAAAAAAAATAGATTACGCCACTTTGCTTTGACAAGTTTTTTTATTTTACTTGAAAGAGCATTAGAACTATTCATTTCCAGTTCGCATATATAGTCTAACAGTTTTCTAAGAATATTGGTTTGCCATAGTTCTCCAAGGCCCAAGATAACTCTTAGACAATTCGTTCACTTGCAGTTATTGATTTTATTTTTATTTTTTGTATTGCCATGTTTGTAAGGAACATATTTAAGGTTTTATAATATTATAATCCGTGGTATTAAACAGGACTTCCATTAATGTATGGGGCTGAGGGGAATACGACATTGACTCAAATTATATCGCAGTTTTATTGTGCAAGGTTGAGTCATAGCGGACTTGAGTCTTTACAATAAGTCTTTATGATATGAGCAGGAACTTTTTATTAACTACCGTTGGGATTCACCAGTTTTCTCAGCGAAAAATGTTTTATATGGCCTCTAGTAAGGCTTCAAAACAAAAGAAAAGGCAGAGCTAGCAACGTCCTTTTTCAATTTATTACAGTAAACTAGCTACTTAAAAAAATATTAAAAATCAATACCCAGTTAAACTTTGAAATAAGAAGGTGGGGGAGTAGATAAGAATAGAGAATGCTTTAAATTGACGCCTTAGCCTTTTTTCTAGAATAACAAATCTTTCTTAAACAAATAACTTTTGGATGCATACTGAACCTATTGTTTCAGAATGACTTTTTAACCATCCATCTGCTGCTCTTCAACATTTGTCTTTTCATTTTATTTTTAATGTTTGCAAGAGTTACAAATGTAACCAGAAGCTTTAAACGGGTTCAATATTAACATATTTACGAAAAAGTTGTCATCATTTTGGTTCAATTTTCATGAAGTAAAATAATCGATTTAATTTGAGGTTTTTGAATAAATGGAGCATATGGCAATCGTTCCTTTTTGTAATAAAATTAAAAAGCAAAGATCTTTGAAATAAAATTAAGTAGATAATATTAAAAACTAAAACGAACAGAAGCTATTCCATATGTGAGTGATGTTACCCCATCCTCCACCCTTACTCTTTACATCCAAAATCTTCAAATTCTTTAAATTACTTTTCATCCATCTTCAACACCTCTTGTGTTTTCACAGAATAAAAAAAAAAATTGGTGAAACACAAATTATAGTATAAGACGAAAGGCTTGAAGAAGGGGCAGACCCCTCGTATAAGTGTTTCTCCGCTCTTTCACTTAAGAATTTTTTTTCATTTTTTCCTAATTTTGGACACTTTAAAAATTTTTACAAAGAATCCCCTCCCCCTTGTATATATTTTGCCACGGAAAATCCCTCCAAGAAATGTTTTTCTCCATAGAAAATTCTTCCCGAGGAATATCCCCCCTTAAAAACTCCCCTCTAAAAATTTCTGTATATTTCCCAATAACAAATAATGTGTGTCATCAATGGGCAAAGTCCTTAAAAAGTCACTTTCGAATTTCGTTTGAATGAGCCCTATCTCGATCTTCTTGGAAAATTGGGTTGATACCATCACTCCCGGGGAAAAACAAACACATAAATAAACACGCATTGGGTGACCTTTATTCTGGCAAAAAATACAAAATCCTCATTTTTGTCGGTAAGTGCTTAAAATCTCTACAGAAAACTTATCTGATATGTTTAATCTGATGGTTACCATGGAATGTTTGATTTTTGTTTGCCTGTTTTTGTAGTTGTAAAAAAGATAATTGTCATTTAAATTCAAAGCAACTCGTTACAAAGGATGAATAGGTTATTTTAGATTTAGCATATGTTTTCGTGACTTCAATGTTGTCAGCCTTGGTTTTATTCATTATCAGCAGCTACTGAAATACCTCTAATTTACAACTTACTAAATCAAGCACAATAAAAGTGAAGTACAAATTCAGTTTCCTAAAACGATACCTACGTAAAATAAACCATATACTAGCCTGTTGGTTACATCAGGAGGAATTTGGGGACAAGCAGGCCCGTGCATGGCCGCTAACTTAACTCCAGTCCATGAGCCTGGTGAGGCTGGTGGCAATAGTCTCAAGGAGCCGACGGGGGCTGATGCGTATGGGACTCCAAGAAAAGCTTCAACTGAGGCTATTTTGACTTCACCTGTAAATAAACCATTAAAAGTAACGAAAACTGATTAAACTAGAAATGTTACCTAGAAGATTAATGAACACATTCTTTCTTCCTCTTATTTTATTGGTTTACTTTTTATTTCCTTGTATTTCTCCTTTAGTTCTAAATTCGTCTTTATGTGTGCTCTAGGAATTTGGAAGTATTTATAATTTGGCACTAGCTACAGTGTCTTGAATTCTATTTTTAAATTGCATAAATAAGTGGAAATGACACCCTCCAAGGATAATTGAAATACAATGCTATGCTTCAAGGCTGCAAAAATTGAGTGCAAGATATTTCGCCTATCTTTTACTGATATTTTTCTCCTTGACGAATTTCCACTGTTCAGTAGTATTTCCTTCTATTGTTGTGACAGAACCTTCACATCAGTCTTTCAAGCTTCAGATGTAAATTTGTAACTTTGTTTAGGTATTATACAGTATCAAGGAAAAAAATTATATTAATGTCATTAGCCTGTTTTGATTTGTTTTTTTATGTAATTACTTTGTACCTTGTTCGGATTGTTGCCATTAAAATTGATTAATAAAAATAAAAAGTGACCGATGGTAATTTAGAATTTTTTCTAATTTTCCGGCAAGATTCTTTAGATCTTTCATAATTTTTTTTTACACTTAATTGGGTTTCAAATCTTTTATTGGCTATTGTTTGGATTTTGGTTTATTCCTTACTTTCATTTTGTTTGATAATAGATAATCACACAAGGGCCAAGCCTCTCATAAACGTTTGACATTATTTTCCCAATTTTCCCTTCATCAAAACACCTTTTGAATGTATTTTTTTTAGCTAACAAGTTTGAAACAAAGTATCAATGATAACATTTACAAGGCTGAACTTCTATCTTGTAATACTTACTCAAGTGATGATCCTAATAAAAAATTAAATTAATAAGTGAGTTTTTTCAATTGAAATTAAGGAGCAATATCAAAATTTAAAACGGACAGAAGTTATTCCTAATGAGAGGAGGGATTTGCAATCCTCAGTACCTACCTCTTCGCACTAAGGTTCTTTTTAGAAATTTTAAAAAGGCTTTTTATATTAATTAAAAAGCCCTCGTGTTTTAGGAGTTGTTCTTGTAGAATCTAAGACAATGATCAATCTAAGACTAAAACAATCTTGGCATATAATATGATATTTCGGCCATTTTATGTCAAAATGGCTTCTCATTCCCCTCAGAGGAAATTAATTCCAACATCAAATACCCCTCCCCTCCCCACTAGGAAAATTCTTCCAGGAAAATTAAATTTTAGCTGAAAATACCACAGGAAAATTTCTTGCGGATGGTTCCAGATTAATTTTTTTTTTTCATAATACACTTTCATTTGAAAGAGACCTTAATCTGTGTTTTATTCTGATAATCATGCCAGAAATACCCTCCTCCGAGGAGAATTGTTCGCAAAGATACCCATGACCCCTCATAGAAAGTTTCTTCCGAAGAAAATTTTCCTCTTGAGGATTTATCCCATTGAGAGCTCCCCCATGGATAATTTTTTCAGTTGAAAATCCCCCTACGGAAAGATACTGTAGATTATTTTTACCCGATAAAATTTTCCTTTAACAATAACCCGTAACATCTCTAATCTGGGGGAAACAAAGAAAGAAAGAAAAAACAAATAAACAAGCATCCGTGATACCTTTGGCTAAATTATAAACTTCCACTTTTTTACATGGAAGCTTGAATTTTCTACAATGAGTTTCTCGGATACGCTGAATCTATTGGGTTTGTTTCAATAGGATTCCTTGACTTTAAGGTGGTGTTTCGTTTCATTTTTAAGAATCAGAAAAAGCTTCTTAGGCTCCTAGCTAATATCGGTTACACTACGCTTACTGAATCCTATATATCAGCATAATAAGCCAATTCTTTAGCTATTTTAAATAAACAAGAGCTAAGAACTCATATGGCACTTGTAACGAGGCCGGAAGAGTCAAGAGCTAAGAGCTGATATGGCTTGAGCTCTAGCGAAATTCTAAGAATCAATAGATTCATTTAAAAGGTAAATCAGAGGCTTAATGGCCATTGGGATTTTATATAAAAGCTCTGAGACACGAGGTCCTTGTAAATATCAAAATTCATATAGATCCAATCACCCACTCATAAGTTATAACTACCTCTTTTTATAATTTTTCCTCTTTCTTCAGACCCCCCCCCCCAGATGGTCAAAATTGGAAAAACGATTTTATCAAGTCAAATTGTGCAGGTCCCTGACACGCCTACCAATTTCCATCGTCCTAGCACGTCCAGTAGCACCAAACTCGCCGAAGCACTGGACCCACTCCTAACTCCCCCAAAAAGAGCATATCCAGACCGGTTACGTCAATCACGTTTCTAGGACATTTGTTTATTCTACCCACCAAGTATCATCCCGATCTCTCCACTCTAAGCATTTTCCAAGATGTCTGGTTCCCCCCTCCAACATCCCCAATGTCACCAGACATGGTCGAACTGAAAATACGAGCTTTGAAACATGGTTTTCTTCTAAATATTAAATTTCCGTAAGATCCAGTCGCCCGCTCTCAAGTTAAAAATTCCTTCATTTTTTTTTCTGAAATAACACCCCCCCCTCAACTCCCCCAAAGAGAGTGGATCCGTTCCAATTATTTCAATCACGTATCTAGGACTTGTGCTTATTCTTTCCATAAAGTTTCATCCCGATTTCTACACTCTAAGCGTTTTCCAAGATTTCCGGTTTCCAAGATTTCTGTTTCCCACCTACAACCCCCTATGTCCCCAAATCCGATTCAAATTAAAAGTGAAGCATCTGATACATAAAATCTTTCTATATATCGAGTATCATTAAGATCCGATCACCCATTCGTAAGATAAAGATACCGCAATTTTCACGTTTTCCAAGATTTCTGGTTTTCCCTTCCAGCTCCACCCAATGTTACCGGGTCTGTTCGGGATTTAGAATAAGAGCTGTGGAATACAAGATCCTTCTAAATATCAAATTTCATTAAAAGCTGATCACCCCTTCTTAAGTTACAAGTACCTCATTTTTTCTAATTTTTCCAAATTAACCCCCTCCCAACTCCCCCAAAGAGATCTCTTCACTCTAAGCCTTTACCAAGATTTCCGGTTCCCCCGCCCCAAATCCCCCCAATGACACTGGGTCCAGTCGGATTTAAAATAAGATATCTGAGTTACGACGTCCTTCTAAATATGAAGTTTCATTAAGATCCGATCACTCCTTCGTAAGTAAGAAATACCTCATTTTTTCAAATTTTTCAGAATTAACACTACCCCCAACTCCCCCAAAGAGATCGGATCCGTTCTGGTAAGATCAACCGCGTATCTAGGACTTGTGCTTATTTTCCACACCAAGTTTCATCCCGATCCCTCCATTCTAAGCGTTTTTCAAGATTTTAGGCTTCCCCCTTCAACTCCCCCAATGTTACTGGATCTGGTTGGGATTTAAAAACAGAGCTTTGAGACACAATATCCTTCTAAATATCAAGTTTCATTAAGATCTGATCACCCATTCGGAAGTTAAAATACCTCATTTTTTCTAATTTTTCGAATGAACCTTCCCTTCATTCCCCTTCGATGGTTGAATCGGGGAAACGACTATTTGTTATTTTATCTGATTTGGTCCCTGATAGTCCTGCCAAATTTGTTTGTCCTAGCTTATCTGTAAGTGCCTAAACTAGCAAAACCGGGACAGACAGACCGACAGATTGACCGACAGACCGACAGAATTTGCAATCGCTATATGTCACTTAATTAATACCAAGTGCCATAAGAAAAAAACAGTTTCTTTGAAAAACTGAAAGTACAGAGCAATGTTAAAACTTGAAATGACCAGAAATTATTCCATATATGAAAGGGGCTGTCCCCTCCTCAACGCCTCGTTCTTTATGCTGAAGTTTTTTATTGTTTTAAGACGCAGAGTTTTGAAAAAGGGTAAAAATTTAGCGTATTGGAAGGGGGGTAGCCCTAAATAACGACGAAGACCACACTGCCTCTCCATCACAAACACCAAAAACAAGAAGAACAACCATAGGCAATTTTTTAAGACAATGGGAAACAAATTAGAATGAATATTTCGCCCCTTTGTCCAAGGGCCGTCCTCAGCAACACAAATAAGAAAAAACAACTTACGAGAGGACAAAATTAATAAAACTAAAATGAACAGTTTTTCAAAGCCGTCCCAGCATCCTTACCTCAGCGAAGTTCAACCAGGACTGAAAAATAAATTGTTCTGAAAGGAGGCAATTCAATGAAATGAAAGAAAATGATTTAAAAACAGGTTTTTAATGCCAGCCTAGCTTTTTCGCTGCTGATCTTATAGGTCTATTTGTGACAAGTTCTGTGTTAATATCTATTGGTTTTTTTAAAATATTTTGTAAGGTCATTTTTAATCAAATTTGTGTATAACGCATTCAGTGAATATTCTCCTAAATCCCTATTTAAGGATATTATTATTAATCTCAAGTCTGATTCCAATTGCTTCTCGAACTACTTGCTTTATTCCTAGATCATTGCTAATAATGGCGGATTCTTCAAAAAGTGTTTTGTGGCTAGGATTTTCGAAAACATGGCTACTTAAAGCAGAATCAAAAGGAACAGAAGTAATATTATTAGAATTCAGAGCTTTGATGATATCATCTTTATGTTGTTGTAGGCGTTTCTCGAAATTCTGGTGGGTTCTCCCGACATAGAATTTGCCACAGTCGCATGGTATTTGATAGACACTTCTTTGGCGAGTAACTGGAGTCTTATCTTTACCAGAATTTAGGAGATTTATGATTTTCAAACTATTGGTAAATACAACGTACAGTTTATTTTATTTGCATACTTTTATAGATTTTTAGTGATTTTTAGGATATATGGGAGGTAAATTATGTTTTGGGGCTTATCGGGATGTTCACATGGTAAATTATCGTTGATTTTATGGGATTGTCTTTTCACTCTACGGTTAATTGTATTGTAAATAAATAAAAGAGGAAACCCATTTCCAAAAAAGTATATCCCTGATAAAGTCTAGTTCAGCTGTGATGTAGGAATAAGAACAAATACTCAGGGGAAGATCTACGAGAGATATTACGACACTTCTTTTAACTTGTGGGGGGTGGTTTGATTCAAAATGTAAATATCTATTGTTTTGTGTTGATTTTCTATAAATAGTAAACTTGAGTTCATCTAAGTTACGAATAATTAGAACATCTAGGAATGAGATTTTATTTGCAATTTCAATTTCTAAGGTAAACTTTAAATTCCTATCATATGTGTTAAGATGATCTAAAAAACCCTTAAGTTGATTTTCCCCATAGTTCCAAAGTGAAATTACGTCATCCATGTAACGTCCCCAAAAGATATGATTAAAAACATATGAATTTAATGCCCAATTTTCAAAATGCTCCACCTAAATATTCGCCAGTAACCCGGGAAGAGGCACACCCATGGGTAAGCCGTTTGTTTGTTGGTAGAAAGAATTACGGAATTGGAAATACATTGAATACTTGCTACAAAGTTTAACCAAGGTCATTAACACGTCGCAATTTAATCCTGTTGCCAAAACTTCTATTAAGTCATAATTTTCATTTATTTTATTTTCTAATAATTTCTCGGATTCTGCTATCTCAATATTTGTATACATAGACACAACGTTATAGCTACTGATATTGTTTTTTCTGAAATATTTACGTTTTTGAGTTTTTCAACTAAATTGACCGAATTACATATATAAGATTTTTGAGAAAAAAGCAAAGGTCTGAAGACTGTACATAACCATTTTCCAATGTTGGAGGCGGGGGCTTTCGTACAAGCTACAATTGGCCTTGAAGGAATTCCTTGCTTATGTAATTTTGGTAGACCATAAAATTTTGGACAAAAGCTGCCTCGGGGGAAATATTTTATTATATAATAAGTTGTAAGTAGTAAGTTGTTTTTTCTTATTTGTATTGATGAGGACGGCCCTTGGACATAGGGCCGAAATATTCATTCTAATTTGTTTCCCACTGTCTTAAAAAATTCCCTATTGTTCTTCTTGTTTTTGGTGTTTGTGATGGAAAGGCAGTGTGGTCTTTGTCGTTATTTACGTCTCGCTTATGGGGAGCAGTTGACCAATGACATATTTTACTTCATTATTTGAGGCAAAAAACATGCTAATATTATTAACCAGCAAAAGTTCTTGAAATCTTGCAAATTTGAAAATCTTATTCCCAAGTCTTTAAGATTCAGATTACACTTAAATACCCGAAAAGAAGAGCGATTTGCTCATACATTACAATTAAAAACATTAATACACACAATTAAAAATAAAAACAAAAAAGATATATTATTTCCTCTGAAAGGAAATCTCTAGTAAAGTTTTTATTGGAAAATTTGTCTTCTTCTGATTTTGACCAAGTAGCTGGATTGGAAAGAAATTTATTTAGTTATGAGTTCCGCTTATCAATGGAACGGCTTATTAAAAAATTGGAAAACCTATGAAAGAAATCATCGATAAATAACCCTATTTATGCTCCAAGATTCACTCCTAGACTGTGGTTAACTTGTTCTCTAGAACGCTTGAACCATTGGAAATTCAAACTCTCGAAAAAGGTCCGAAATTCTCTTTTGTTCCAAAACAAGTTCCTATGGCGGATCCGACTTCCTCTCTGGTGTCGTCTTTGCACAAATTTTATTAATCTATTTCAAACCCAGAAGAACTTAGGGCTTGTCTTATTGATACACTTTACAATAATAAAAAAAAAGGCTAATCCTCCCGCCAATATAAAACCAGATAATTTGCGTGACCTAAGAATTTTATCCAATCACCGCAAAGATCCGTCCATTATTATAACTAAAGCAGATAAAAGCGATTCTTTGGTTGTCATGGATACGAAAGATTATGACACAAAAATTTATACACATCTAAATGAAAAAACTACATATAAAACTATAACCCACGACCATACTGATCAATTTGCTAACATAATTATAAAAAAATTAAAAGATCTAAAACAAAATTCTCCTTACTTTCATTTAAAAAAACTTGTTTTTTTTGTTTAATTTCTGGACGTTTTTAAATTAATACATTTTTTGATCTTGGCTCTCCGCGCATAAATAATTAAAACGAAATTTGCATATTTATTTTTTCGGGCTAAATGGGTTTTTCATAGTTATAATTGGAAGAGTTTGAGAAAAAAGGAGTGTGAGAGGAGGCCTAGTTGCCCTCTAATTTTTTGATTATATAAAAAGGCAACTATAACTTTTAATTTTTTACTAACGTTTTCATAAGTAAAAAATATACGTAACTTACGTAGCGAACTTCTTTATTCGTATGTTTTATTGCGTATATGAGGGGGCTCACCCCTCGTCGATACCTCGCTCTTTACACTAAAGCTTAAATTTTGTCCCAATTCCTTAAGAATGACCCCTAAATCACAAAGGCCGTAGAATAAATAGTTGAAATTAATAAAAATAATTTAGCGTAAAGAGCCAGGTATTACGAGGAGGTAAACCCCTCATATGCGTAATAATTTCTGTTCGTTTTAAGTATTAATGCTGCTCCTCACTTTCAGTAGAAAAAACTTTTCATATTTATTTTTTCATTGTGTTTTAAAAAATGCTAGAAAATCCTGCGCCCCCTCCATTGAAAGTCTTTTCCCCCATGAGAAGTTCCTCCGTGGAAAGATCCTCCCATATAACCCCCCCTAAACTCTCCCCCCAAACCAAAAAAATCCCCCTGAAAACGTCTGCACACTTCCCAGTAACCATTACTGTATATAAACACAGGTCAAAGTTTGTAACTTGCAGCCCCTCCCACGGGGACTGCGGGTGAGTAAGTCGTCCCCAAAGCCATAGTTATTAGGTTTTTCGACTATGGTGAATAAAATGGCTATCTCACAATTTTGATCCGGTGACTTTGGGGAAAAAATGAGCATGGGAAGGAGCCTAGGTGCCCTCCAATTTTTTTGGTCACTTAAAAAGGGCACTAGAACTTTTAATTTCCGTTAGAAAAGAGCCCTTTCGCGACATTCTAGGACCACTGAGTCGATACGATCACCCCTGGGGAAACAAAAAAACAAATAAACACGCATCCGTGATTTGTCTTCTGGCAAAAAATGCGAAATTCCACATTTTTGACGATAAGGGCTTCAAACTTCTACAAAGAGGTTCTCTGATTTGCTGAATCTGATGGTGTGATTTTCGTTAAGATCGTATGAATTTAGGGGTGTATTCCCCCCTATTTTCTAAAACGAGGCAAATTTTCTCAGGCTCGTAACTTTTGACGAGTAAGACTAATCTTGATAAAATTTATACGTTTAAAATTAGAATTAAAATGTGATTCTATTGATGCAACTATTGGCATCAAAGTTCCACTTTTTAGAGTTTTGGTTACTATTGAGCCGGGTCGCTCCTTACTACAGTTCGTTACCACGAACTGTTTGATTTTATGGTCTAACAAGATTACATAAGCAAGGAATTCCTTTAAGGCCAATTGTAGCTTGTACGAAAGCCAACGCCTCCAACATTGGAAAATGGTTATGTACAGCCTTCAAACCTTTGCTTTTTTCTCAAAAATCTTATATATGTAATTCGGTCGATTTAGTTGAAAACTCAAAAACCTAAATATTTCAAAAAATACAATTATCACTAGCTTTGACGTTGTGTCTATGTATACAAATATTAATGTAGCAGAATCGGAGAAATTATTAAAAAATAAAATAAAATAAATGAAAATTATGACTTAATAGATGTTTCAGCAACAGGATTAAATTGCGACATTTTAATGACCTTGGTTAAACTTTGTGACAAGTATTCAATGTATTTCCAAATTCCGTAATTCTTTCTACCAACAAATAAATGGCTTACCCATGGGTGCGGCTCTTTCCGGGTTACTGGCGAATATTTATGTGGAGTATATTGAAAATTGGGCATTATTTCATATTTTTTGAATCATATCTTTTGGGGAAGTTACATGGATGACGTAATTTCACTTTGGAACTATGGGGAAAATGAACTTAAGGGTTTTTTAGATCATCTTAACACATATGATAGGAATTGACAGTTTACCTTAGAAATTGAAATTGCAAATAAAATCTCATTCCTAGATGTTCTAATTATTCGTAACTTAGATGAACTCAGCTTTACTATTTATAGAAAACTAACACAAAACAATAGATATTTAGATTTTGAATCAAACCACCCCCCACAAGTTAAAAGAGGTGTCGTAATATCTCTCGTAGATCGTGCCCTGAATATTTGTTCTGATTCCTACATCACAGCTGAACTAGACTTTATCAGGGACATACTTTTTGGAAATGGGTATCCTCTTTTATTTATTAATAATACAATTAACCGTAGAGTGAAAAGCCACTCCCATAAAATCAACGAGAACTTACCATGTGAAAATCCCGATAAGCCCCAAAACATAATTTACCTTCCATATATCCCAAAAATCATTAGAAATCTTAAGAAAGAATGCACACAAAGTAATCTGTATGTTGTATTTACCAATAATTTGAAAATCATATATTTCCTAAATTCTGGTAAAGATAAAACTCCAGTTAATCGCCAAAGAGGTGTCTATCAAATACCATCCGACTGTGGCAAATTCTATGTAGGCAAAACCCACCAGAATTTCGAGAAACGCCTACAACAACATAAAGATGATATCACCAAAGCTCTCAATTGTAATAATATTACTTCTGTTTCTTTCGACTCTTCTTTAAGTAGCCATGTTTTCGAAAATCCTAGCCACAAAATGCTTTTTGAAGAATCCGCCATTATTAGCAATTAAATAAAAAAAACTAGTTTTTTTAACTGAAAGTAAGGAGCGACATTAAAACTTAAAACGAACAGAAATTACTCCGTATATGAAATGGGTTGTCCCCTCCGCAGTCCCACGCTCTTTACGCTAAAGTTTGACTCTTTGCCACAATTCTACTTTTTAAAACAACTAAAAACTTTAGCGTAAAGAGCGTGGGACTGCGGAGAGGACAACCCATTTCATATACGGAGTAATTTCTGTTCGTTTTAAGTTTTAATGTCGCTCCTTACTTTCAGTTAAAAAAACTAGTTTTTTTTATTTAATTTCTGAACGTTTTTGAATTAATGCATGTTTGATTTTGGCTCTCCGCACATAAATTATTGAAATGAAATTAGTATATTAATTTTTTTTTTGGCTAAATGGCTTTCTCTTAGTTTTGATCAGACGATTTTGAGAAATAAGGGGTGGGGAAGGAGGCCTAGCTGCCCTCCAATTTTTCGGTTACTTAAAAAGGCAACTAGAACTTTTAATATTCAACGAACGTTTTTATTAGTAAAAAATATACGTAACTTAAGAATTAACTTACGTAACAAACTTTTATATTCTTATATTTTTATTTTATGTACGAGGGGGTTTGTACCCTCGTTAATACCTCGCTCTTTACACTAAATCGTAAGTTTTGTTCCAATTCTTAAAAATGACCCCTGAATCAAATAGGCCGTAGAATAAATAGTTGAAATCACTAAAAATATTTTAGCATAAAGAGCGAGGTATTTATCTCCTCCTAAATACCTCGCTCTTTATGCTAAAGTATTTTTAGAACCCTACATATGCGTAATAATCTCTGTTTGTTTTAAATTTCAATGCTATTCCTTACTTTCATTTGAAAAAACGTTTTCATGTTTATTTTTTCATTGTTTTTTTTTTTTTATAGTAATGCTAGAAAATCCTGCGCCCTTTTCATTGAATTTTTTCCCCCATGGCATATTTCTCCAAGGAAAGATCCTCCCACATAGCCCCCTCCCTCAACCCTACCCCCAAAACCAAAAAAATCCCCCTGAAAACGTCTGTACACTTCCCAATAAAACATTATTATATGTAAACACTGGTTGAAGTTTGTAACTTACAACCCCTCCCCCAGGGACTTTGGGGGAGTAAGTCATCCCCAAAAACATAGTTATTAAGATTTTTGACTATGCCAAACAAAATGGCTATCTCAAAATTTTGATCCGTTGACTTTGGGAAAAAAATGAGCGTGGGAGGGGGCCTAGATGCCCTCCAATTTTTTTGGTCACTTAAAAAGGGCACTAAAACTTTTCATTTCCGTTAGAATGAGCCCTCTTGCGACAATCTAGGACCACTTGGTCGGTACGATAACCCCTGGGGAAAAAAAAAAAAAAAAAAAAAAAACAAATAAACACGCACCCGTGATTTGTCTTCTGGCAAAAAATGCAAAATTCCACATTTTTGTAGATAGGAGCTTGAAACTTCTACAGTAGGGTTCTCTGATACGCTGAATCTGATGGTGTCATTTTCGTTAAGATCCTACGACTTTTAGGGGGTGTTTCCCTCTATTTTCCTAAATAAGGCAAATTTTTTCAGGCTC
Organism: Artemia franciscana; assembly: GCF_032884065.1. NCBI lineage: Eukaryota > Metazoa > Arthropoda > Branchiopoda > Anostraca > Artemiidae > Artemia > Artemia franciscana. The sequence continues at coordinate 48,077,160 of NC_088873.1, forward strand.
TTAACTTTTGATGGCTAAGACTAAACTTGATGAAACTTATATATTTAAAATCAGCATTAAAATGCGATTCTTTTGATGTAGCTATTTATATCAAAATTCAATTTTTTAGAGTTTTGGTTACTATTGAGCCGGATCGCTCCTTACTACAGTTCGTTACCACGAACTGTTTGATGATCTAGGCATAAAGCAAGTAGTTCGAGAAGCAATTGAAATCAAACTTAAGATTAATAATAATATTTCCTTAAATAGGGATTTAGGAGAATATTCACTAAGTGCTTTATACACAAATTTAATTAAAAATGACCTTACAAAATATTTTAAAAAGCAATAGATATTAACACAAAACCTGTCACAAATAGACCTATAAGATCAGCAGCGAAAAAAGCTAGGCTGGCATTAAAAACCTGTTTTTATATCATTTTCTTTCATTTCATTGAATTGCCTCGTTTCATAACAATTTATTCTTCAGTCCTGGTTGAACTCCGCTGAGATAAGGATGCTGGGACTGTTTTAAAAAACTATTCATTTTAGTTTTATTTATTTTATCTTCTCGTAAGTTGTTTTTTTTTTATTTGTATTGCTGAGGACAGCCATTGGACATAGGGCCGAAATATTTATTCTAATTTGTTTCCCACTGTCTTAAAAAATTCCCTTTTGTTCTTCTTGTTTTTGGGGTAGCCTTTTTCGTATACTGAATAATTCGTATTAGTTTTAATTTATAATTCAACTCCTTACTTTCAGTTAAAAAGATATTTTTTCTATATTAATTTCTGAACCTTTTTCAAATAAGGCAGGTTGAAATTTGGCTCACCGTATATGAAAAATCAAAACGAAATTCGCACATTAAATTTTGCAGATTTATTGCTTATATGAACGAATTCCCCCTCCTCAATACCTTGCTCTTTACGCTAAAGCTTTTAGCACTTTTAAAAAAGCTCGCTATTCTAATTAAACGACCCCCATGTTTCATTAGCCGCTCAGTCAAGCTTTAGCATAAAGATGAAGGTATTGAGGAGGGGGAACCGTCAAAATAGGGAATAATTTCTGTTCTTTTTGAGTTTTAATATTGCTCCTTACTTTCAGTTAAAAAAGCTTGTTTTCTTATATTTAGTTTCTGATCACTTTTAAAATAATGCCTCTAAATCTGGCTAACCCTCCATGACATATACCGCCCCCATCATGAACAACACATCCGTGGAAAATTCATCCAACGTAAAGTGCACCCCCTTCAAATTCCTTGTAGACAGTTCCATCTTCGCTGAAAACGCCGTCCCCTTAAAATTGTTTAGGGAAAATTCAGCCTGAAATATTCTCATTAGCATTCTTTCATTTAAATAAGACTTAAATCTCTAATCAGTTACTCGATAACTCCAGAAACGCTGCCTTCCATTGAAATTATTTCACAGAAATAAAAAACGGGAAAATAGCCCCGGATAATTCCCCCAGAGCATCTCCACATGTAAAGTTTGGCAAAGAGAATGTAAGACAATAAAGAACAATCTCATATAATAATTCTGTCAAATCCCCCAGTGTAACATTTCTCCTAGAAAATTCAACCTCCCTCCCCCAAAAAGATTCTCCCTATATAAATCCATCCCAAGCACAAACACGGGCCCCCCTCCCCCGAAAAATTATCTGTATACTTCCCAATAGCCAATACTATACATAAACAACGGTCAAATTTCATAACTTAGAATCATCTCCTACGGAATGCAGAGGGTCATTTTACACCAAAGACATTGTTATTTGATTTTTCAACTATACTGAACAAAATGACTATCTAAACATTTTGGCCAGATAACCTAGGGAAGAATGAGTGGGGGGGGGCAGTTGCCCTCCGAACTTTTTGATTACTCAAAGAGGGAACTAGAACTTTTAGTTTTCGTCCGAAAGTACCCTCTCCCGATCTTTTTGGACCATTATTAAAATACGGTCACCCCTAAGGAAAAAAACAACAATAAATAAACACCCATCCGTGATCCATCTTCTGGCAAAAATAGCAGAATTTCATATTTTGTATATAAAAAAGTAAAGGATACTGCATTAGACTTTACAGTTCTTACCGGCGGTGCTGATCTCCGTTTCTTGGCCCTTCAGCCGGGAAGTGCAATGGGGGGTTGGGGGCCAACCATCCTGTGCTTTCGCACACCCTTCCTGTTTACCTTCCCCAGATTTCTCCAGGTACCCATTTAAAGCTGGGTCGACTCTGGCTAAGCTTACAGAGTCACGCCACTGACTCCCGTCCCAAACGGAAAAATTGGGTACACTGGGATTCGAACCCGCGTCCTTTCAGGCAAATAATCCCAAATCAAGCGCACCAACCGACTCGGCTAGGACGGCTCTAGCCGAGTCGGTTGGTATATTTTGTATATACGAGCTTTAAATTCCTTCATTAGGGTTGTTAGTGCGCTTTTATTTGGATTCCTTTAATTTTAAGGGGAGTTTTCCCTTATTTAAAATATCAGGTGAAAACTTGTAAATTTGGATGGGAAACATTAAACTTGATGAATCTTATGCATTTAGAGTCAGTGTTAGAAGCTGATTTTTTTGATGTATCTATCAATATTAATTTTTCGCTCTTTAGAGTTCAGATTAATATTGTGCCGAGACGCTCCTAAGTCACAGTTCGTTACCACGAATTGTTTGATATATTGATAGCAAAACTCTGTTTTTTAGAGTATCGTTTTTTATTGAGCTGCGTTACTCCTTATTTGACTGTCGTCATTATTATTTATGATTCGAAAGGAATCCACTAACACACCAATTCTTCTCCCTGCATCTTGGTTAATCGGGACATTGGGGCTCAGTCAGATGCTCCATCTCCTTTTATTCTTGCCGGTCTTAAATTGTTGCTTGTTTGGTAAGTTTATGACATTTTGAACCTAAGCCGTACTATTGATGATAGTATTGAGGCATCTGTCAAGCCAAAATCTGAACTTATAATGCTAAATCTTGAATAATATCCTAAGAATTGGGAAGTTGAGTTATTACAACTGGAAGCAATTGCCCCCAAAAGATACTTCTTACTAGATTAGCAGGTAACTCAATAAGTCATTCACAAAGACTTTGGTAGCTCAAGTCAAACGTTAAGTAGGATCTTCTATGTTACTTTTATAAGAAAAAATTAAGTTTCAAGGGCCGTCTTCTTTCAAAGCTATTCTGTATTTCTTTGCAGTTGCATTGTTCTAGAAAATGCTTACTAATTAGGAAAAATCTAACTTTTGCATTATTTTTCTTCTGTTACGTAAAGTTTCTTTTCTGTTTTCCCCATGGACTCAAAAATTTTACCTTGTAAGGAACTTGGCGTTGATAATCCCACAGTTTCCGTAGTATAACCTTACAAGGCTCAGGCACTGAAACTAAGCATTGTTTTGGTTCCAGCAATAACCCTGTAGATTTATTTTATTGTTATTCCTTTCTCTTTTTGCTTTGGAGGAGTTTTTTCACCTTTTCTAATGTCTTTTATATTTATTTGCGTTTTATTTTCTACGAGTTTTGTATGTTTTTATGTCCCGTCTTTGAGTTTTGCACGAGTTATTTGATTAATTAAATAAAATCTTTTGCTATAACTCCAGGCAATGATTCAGCCGATATTAAAAGTCTATAGTGCAGGAAAAATTAAAAATACTTATAATTGCTAAAACTCTCCTATTTGTCTCTCCTCTTTTGTCTAAAGCAAAACCAAACCTTTCTTTCCCCTTTTGAGTGGCCTAAGGTAGATGTATCTTTTTTTAATTTCTTTGATAACACTCTTGATAACACGAGTATCAGATAACGGAAAGCCACTCAGAGAAGTGAACTACGGACTTTGAAATGTATATTGTTATATCCCCTCCGTGGAAAATTCAACCCATAGAAATGTAATTACCTCATGCCTATATTCACATATGAGAAATTTATTTTTCTGTAGTTTTCCTAGATTTAGTTAGGCTTTTCCTCCTCAACGCCCCGCTCTTCACGCTAAAGTTTGACTCTTTCTCTTAACTCTACTTTTTAAAATAGTGAAAAACTTTAGTGTAAAGAGCGAGCGTTGAGGAGGAAAGCCCCTTTCATATATGGAGTAATTTCTGTTCGTTTTAAGTTTTAATATCGCTCCTTACTTTCATTTAAAAACTTGTTTTTTTTTCAATTTTTGGATGTTTTTGAATTAATTCATGTTTTAATCTTGGCTCTCCGCACATAAATAATTAAAACGAAATTTGCATATTAATTTTTTTTTACTAAATGGCTTTCTCATAGTTTTAATCGGAATATTTTGAGAAAAAAGAGCGAGGGAGGAGGCCTAGTTGCCCTCCAATTTTTTGATTACTTAAAAAGGCAACTATAACTTTTAATTTTTTACGAACGTTTTCATAAGTAAAAAATATACGTAACTTACGAATTAACTTACTTAGCGAACTTTTATATTCGTATGCTTTTATTGCGTATATGAGGGGGCTAACCTCTCGTCGATACCTTGCTCTTTACACTAAAGCTTAAATTTTCTCCCAGTTCCTTAAGAATGACCCCTGAATCACAAAGACCGTAGAATAAATAGTTAATATTACTAAAAATACTTTAGCGTAAAGAGCGAGGTATTACGAGGAGGTAAACCCTTCATATGCGTCATAATTTCTGTTCGTTTTAAGCTTTAATGCTGCTCCTCACTTTCAGTAGAAAAAACTTATTTAATAGAAAAATTTATTTTTTCATTACTTTTTTAAATAATGCTAAAAAATCCTGCGTCCCCTTCATTGAAAGTCCCTTCTCCCATGAGAAGTTCCTCCATGGAAAGATCCTCCCACGTAACCCCCCCTCAAATATCCCCCAAAACCAAAAAAAATCCCCCTGAAAACGTCTGTACACTTCCGAGTAACCATTACTATATGTAAACACAGGTCAAAGTTTGTAACTTGCAGCCCCTCCCACGGGGACTGCGGGGGAGTAAGTCGTCCTCAAAGACATAATTATTAGGTTTTTCGACTATGGTGAATAAAATGGCCATCTCAGAATTTTCATCCGGTGACTTTGGGGAAACAATGAGCGTGAGAGGGGCCTAGGTGCCCTCCAATTTTTTGGTCACTTAAAAAGGGCACTAGAACTTTTTATTTCCGTTACAATGAGCCGTTTCCAGAAATTCTAAGACCACTGAGTCGATACGATCACCCGTGGGAAAAAAAACAAAAAAACAAATAAAATGCGAAATTCCACATTTTTGTAGATAGGAGCTTGAAATTTCTGCAATAAGGTTCTCTGATACGCTGAATCTGATGGTGTAATCTTTGTTAAGATCTCAGGACTTTTAGGGGGTGTTTTCACCCTATTTTCCAAAACAAGGAAAATTTTCTCAGGATCGTAACTTTTGATGGGTAAGATTAATCTTGATGAAGCTTATATATTAAAATAAACATTAAAATTTGATTCTTTTGATGTAGCTATTGGTGTCAAAATTCCATTTTTTAGAGTTTTGGTTACTATTGAGCCGGGTCACTCCTTGCTACAGTTCGTTACCACGAACTGTTTGAAATGACGAAAAAACTGTTTTTCCATTAAATGAGACAATGAGAATTTAACCCGTGTCAGGACGTTTAAGAATAGCAACGACGTGATTGCTATTTACTCACTCTTGTCAAACTGCCAACCTTCATTTTGATTTTTTTTTCTCATTTACTGGGTCTCTATCTCAGATAGCAAAGAATCTGAGAACAATATGTTAAAAGTCTTGGAATTAGGAAATGAATTTTACCAAAGACTTGAATTATCAAGATGGAATTTTCACAGTAGAACATGTTAGTAGACCGATTTTCAGCATAAATATAGTCCTGTTTTCGAGCAAAAATATATGTAGTCTAGCCATCTGCTATTATTGCTGGTTAAAAGACTTACAATTCTTTTTGGATTTTCCTAGCTTAGTAGATTTAAAACAATTTAAAAAATGTTAGTCTTCATTCGTGTTACATTTTTCAATTGTATTTTTTTGTCTCTTGGTTTCTTTATGGAAAAATTAATTGTAAATTTTAGCCACACAGCAAAAACTCTCCAGAATTTAATAGCTGACCATTTCCGTATATTTCGTTCACTGTTTCTTCTTTCAATAAATTAATCCTCTCTCGCTCTCTCTCTCTCTCTCTCTCTCTCTCTCTCTCTCTCTCTCTCTCTCTTTCTCTCTCTGTCTGTCTGTCTCTCTCTCTGAAAAAAGCAAACATGTGCCAAGAAGGATAAGTTTCAAAACCCTCATAAAAAAGTCAAATTTTAAGGAATACTCAGGTTCAATTGTTCAAACATATCCGGTTGATTTCAAAAATGGTCCATTTTGGACCATTTTTGGTCCAAAAAACATATTGGTCCATAAAAACATATCCATTTTTTCAAAATGGTTTATCCAAATAGTTAGTCCAAATAATGTATATGATCTTGTTTTTTTCGATCAATCTGCCTTTTATGTCAAGAGTGTGCTTTTTAGTATCCAATATAAATCGTTATCGTTGTGTCTGTTTTCTTTTTGGAAAAGGGGTATATTTAATTTCTAAAAAGCCTTAGAGGAATAATTAACAGAAAGAATTCACTAAAAGATGATGTATCAATGTGTAAAGCTTAACTAAACTCAAAGAAGACAATTCAGTTCTTTTAGCAGGGAATTTCCACTTTTCTTGGAAGTTTCCTTCCTTGACATTCTATTCATTTTGAACAGTTTACTTAATTCTTTTTTTCACACATAGATGGTTTTATGCAACCATCGATGTTATTGTTTATCCTCTAAACGACCGAGATTTTTTTTTTATTTCTATAGTGGACTAGCAAATCCTTTTAAGTTTATCCTTATTTGGTTTTTTATTTCACAAAATCCTGAGTTAAACGAAAACCTTGGAAAGACAATGCTAAATGAATAATTTTAGAATACATGGAATTCCCTTGCATGAAATAATCAAGTTAAAAAATTTCAGGTCCAAAAGTTTCATTCAGATTTTCTAGAAATGAGATAACATACATGAGTGACTTCCAGAGGAGAAAAGAGATTCAACAACACCTTCTATGGGGTCTACAATATTATCAAGGGAAAAGGATTACGTTAGTTGGGGATATTTTACTCTTTAGAACCCCATTCGTCTCTAGGAACCAATAGAACGAGGTAACATAGATATGGATGCATGAATAAGAAAAAAACAACTGAAGACCAAACTAAAAATTGAGTGGAAATTATATTAAAAGGATATGAAGCAGAGAAGGCTAAAATTTAACCTTTAATTTCTTAGTTTAAAGTTTACCTCGGTGTTATGTACTTCTTTCCTTTCAATTCATTTGTAAATAAAAAGATAGCATATTCTAAAAAACTAAATTAAAAGCTTCTTTGAACCTTAAAATTACTTTTCTATCTTAAAACAAAAAAATTCCAATTTTTAACGGGAAGAAAACCAGACAAGAAAAATAACAAAGCCAAAGGAAACGTCATTAAAAATGGTCAATCTGCAAAAATTGTCGATCGGTTCCCAGGAAAACTTATATCCTTAACAAGTTAGGACGGATAAACATGGAGGAGGAATTGAGCTCACACCAGGATTCCTCAGATTTCAGATCCACCCCATTATGAATTTAAAATAAAGGATAAATAAATTGCTATGTTTATGCGTAAGTTTTGTGAACGTGAAATAGAATATGCCTGGTTATAAAAAAATTATCAGATAGCGTACCTGATGCAAAAATAAATGCTAGGGGGAAATTGGGATAAGAAGTACACATTTCTCAAGTGACACTCTACTGCAATATATATATATATATATATATATATATATATATATATATATATATATATATATATATATATATATATAAATATATATATATATTATATATATATATATATATATATAAATATATAATATATATATATATATATATATATATATATATATATATATATATATATATATATAAAAGAAAGTTTTCTTTTTAATACATGAAAATAAAAAGAAAAAACTAAAAAACAAAATAACCAAATAAAAGAAAAATAAATAAATGAAAAATAAAAAAGCTAAAAAAAGTAATAACTAAAAAAAGAAAAAACGAAAAAAAAATATACGTATAAAATTCGTATAAAATTTTTCGTATTCGTATAAATACGAATATTATTATTCGTATAAAAAAATATACTGTCTGTCTGTCAGTTACACTATCTTCCATAAACAAAGGGAAAAAACTAAAAAAAAAATAAAAAACTATCTACCTATTTATATAAATAAAAATGTACTGTCTGTCTGTCCGTTGCACTATCTTCCATAAAAAGGGAAATATAACCAAAAAATAAAGAAGAAAATTAAAACTAAAAAATAAGAAAAAAATAAAAAAAACTAAAAAAATTAATAAAAAGAAAAAACAAAAAAAGAAAAAAATGAAAAAAAAGGTTTGCTACACATGTACTACAACTAAAAATAGATGTTAAAAATTAGCACCTTTCATACATTTTGCTTTAGGGGGGTTTAGGCTTGCGGCTCAGAGAGATATTACCAAAAGAAAGCGTGTCGATGTATTACAAGAACTACACGAAACCAGGCTTGCGGCTGAAAGAGAAAGTAAAAGTTCGCTGGATCTCCCAGGGTTTCCAGCAAACGCGTAATATTAATCATGTTGCGAAATATTAACCCACCAAAGCTTTGTAACGGCAGGTGACTTGCCGTAAAAAAAAAATAATGGAAAACGTAATAGAGGCAACAATCTTGACAGCACCCTCCCAGGGTGAGGCTGTTCGTATTCCTCGCATTCCCATGATTCCCACGGATCCACTTTTCAATTTAAAAGATTGCAATTTTCAATTCGACCAGCATTTGCAATCACCATCAACAAAGCTCAAGGGAGACCATTAGAAAAATGCGGTATAGATCTGAATACAGATTGTTTTTCCCATGGACAATTATATGTTATATACTCAAGAGTCGGTAAACCGGACAATCTATTTATATGCACAGACCATGGGACTGCGAGGGGGGGGATATACTTGCGGCTCAGCGTGTCAATTTATTACAAGAGCAACGCCAAACCAGGCTTGCAGCTGAAAGAGAAAGTAAAAAAAGAATGCGTCTCAAGGAATTGCCAGAGTATATCAGAGGAATTACCAGTTGTATATCCGCTGGTTGATATATATATATATATATATATATATATATATATATATATATATATATATATATATATATATATATATATATATATATATATATATTTTTGGTGACATAGCACATATTCATTTTTTTCTTCATTTTTATATATTTATTGACCTTGGCATGATTTTTGGACTTTGATTGTTGGACTTTGATTTGTATGTTGTCTTGATTTGGATTCATTTTTTAAAATTTTATTGCAACAAAACACAAATATTAGCCTCGGAACTCGGAACGATTTTTCGAAAGTTAGTAAGTATGAGAGTTATTGTTTTCTTTGCCAAGATTATTTCATCCCACGGACTTCTGTTAAGAGTACATTGTATAATAAAAATTTTGCATTCAAGTTACGTGGTAGTGTTAATTGTAAAACAACTAATGTAATTTACCTATAAGAATGTAATAAATGCTGCCTACAATATGTGCGGGAAACAACTAATAATGTATATAAGAGATTTTCTGGACATAAAACAACACTTAAAACGAACAGAAATTACTCCGTATATGAAATGGGTTGCCCAGTCCACAATCCCTCGCTTATTACGCTAAAATTTTTAATTGTTTTAAAAAGTAGAATTGTGGTAAAGAATCAAACTTTAGCGTAAAGCGCGAGGGATTGCGGAGGGGAACACCCATTTCATATACAGAGTAATTTCTGTTCGTTTTAAGTTTTAATGTCGTTCCTTACTTTCAGTTAAAAAACTAGTTTTTTATTTAATTACTATGTGTAAGTACTGGTCAAAGTTAGCAACTTGCAGCCCCTCTCCCAGGGACTGCGGGGGAGTAATTCATCCCCAAAGACATAGTTATTATGGTTTTTGACTAACCGGAACAAAATGGTCATCTCAAAATCTTGATCCGTTGACTTTGGGAAAAATGAGCGTGGGAGGGGGCCTAGGTGCCCTCCAATTTTTTTGGTCCCTTTAGAAGGGCACTAGAACTTTTCATTTCCGTGATAATCAGCCCTCTTGCGACCTGACCCCTGGAAAAAAAAACACGCACCCGTGATCTGTCTTCTGGCAAAAAATGCGAGATTCCACATTATTGTATATAGGAGCTTGGAATTTTCGCTAATGGGTTCTCTGATACGCTGAATGCGATGGTGTGATCTTCGTTAATATTCTATGACAATTTAAGGGGTGTTTCTCCCTATTTTCCAGAATGAGGCAAATTTTCTCAGGCTCGTAACTTTTGATGACAAAGACTAAATTTGATGAAGCTTATATATTTAAAATCAGCATGAAAATCTAATTCTTCTTATGTATCTTTTAGAATCAAAATTCTGTTTTTTAGAGTTTCTTTTACTATTGAGCCGGGTCGCTCCTTACTACAGTTCGTTACCACGAACTGTTTCATGGTTATTTGGAAGTGTACAGACGTTTCCAGAGGATTTTTAGGTTGGAGGGGTGAGGGGGTTCAGAATAGGGGATAGGTTGGGGGAACTTTCCTTGGAGGAATTTGTCATGGGGAAAGAAAATTTTCATGAAGGGAGCGCAGGATTTTCTAGCATTATTTAAAAAAAAACCATAAAAAAATAAATGTGAAAAAGTGTTTTCAACTGAAAGTAAGGAGAAGCATTAGAACTTAAAACGAAGAGAAATTATTACGCATATGATGGGCTCACCTCCTCCTAATACCCCGCTCTTTACGCTAAAGTATTTTTAGTAGTTACAACTATTTATTCTACGGCTTTTGTGATTCTTGGGTCATTCTTAAGAAATTGGGACAAAATTTCATCTTTATTGTAAAGAGCGAGGTACTGACGAGGGGTGAACCCCCTCATATACGTAATAAAAACTTGAGAATACAGAAGTTCGTTTCGTAAGCTAATTTGTAAGTTACGTATACCTTTTAGTAATAAAAACATTCGCAAACAATTTAAAGTTCTTGTTGCCTTTTTAAGTAACCGAAAAATCGGAGGGAAACTAGGCCTCCTCCCCCCTCCTGGTTTCTCAAAATCATTCGATCAAAACTACGAGAAAGCCATTTAGCCAAAAAAAATAAATGTGCAAATTTCGTTTTAATTATTCATCTGCGGATACCCAAAATCAAAACATGCATTGATTCAAAAACGTTCAGAAATTAAATAAAAAAAACAAGTTTTTTTAACGGAAAGTAAGGAGCGGCATTAAAACTGAAGACGAAAAGAAATTACTTCGTATATGAAAGGGGCTGCTTCCTCATCAACGCCCCGCTCTTTATGCTAAAGTTTTTTACTGTTTTAAAAAGTAGAGTTAAGAGAAAGAGTCAAACCTTAGCGTAAAGAGCGGGGCGATGATGAGGAAGCAGCCCCTTTAATATACGAGGTAATTTCTTTTCCTTTTAAGTTTGGTTTATTATCATATGTTGTGGTTTAATTTAACAATCCCCTCAACATTCCCTGAAAGACTCATCTAAATACCCTTTGCATTTTGGGAAAATAGAAGTGAAACATGCATACCTTTTTTCAATAAATCATACTATAAGTAAACAATGAACAAGTTGATTAACTTATAGCCCTTGCCCCGAGGCCTCTGAGGGGGTTGACATACCCAAACGAATAATTATTCAGAATTGATTCAAAAAGTGATATCTCAAAAGTTTGTTTGGATGTTTGTTTTGGCAAAGGATGGGCGTGGGTTTCTATTAAATTACTTTAAAGCACTTGCCTCAGGGCTCTGAAGGTTCGTCCCAACCCGGAAGCATCGTTGTATGTCCTTTGGACCAACAAAATTGCCATTGCACAATTTTAATCAGATGCTCTAGATGAAAAGAGGGGTAGTTGGGGGGAGAAGCTAGTTGAGTCACCCCTAAAGCTTATGCAACCATCTTTTCCATAAGAACCTTAAATGCCCGAGGGCATAGCTTACAACCCCTGCCCTCAGGCTCTGGTGGTTTATATCAGCCCTAAGAACGTGTTTATATGATCTCTGGACTGTTTTGAATAAGAGTACTGTCTTTAATAATCAAAAGCTTAGAATTTCTGAAATTTTTTTTGAAATTTTTTTTTTCTTGAAATTTCTACAGTATTAACTTCTGAGGGGGTAAAAACCCAAAAATAGAACCAAAGTAGGCAGTTCCTGGGAAAACATGACGTGTTTTCACGTCGCATGTGGGGGAAGGGTGTTTGCCGAGCTGTGATCACTTTGAATGTTAAAAAAGGCACTAGAACTTTTTATTACCAATCCAGTGAGTCCTCTCCTTAGCATATAAGGCCAACCTCTCTATAAGAACCTTATATACTCCAGGGCATAGCTTAAAACCCTTGCCCTGAGAGATGTAGAAGGGATGTGGTTTTTTTCACAGAAATAATTTCTGGACCTGTCAACTGCGATGAACAAAATTGTTGTCTCCAAATTTTGACTGGAGGTATTAAAGGAAGTCATGAGCATGGAGAGGGGGGGGGGTGCTCTGAAATCACTTTGACTCTTAAAAAAGGCACTATAACTTCCAACGTCAAGTCAAATGAGCTCCGTCTTAAGTTTATACGACCGCCCATTCCATAGAAACCTTTTTTACCCTCATGGATTAACTTACAATCCTATCCTCAGGGCACTGGGGGATTTTGTCAAATCTAGGGGCCTAATTAAATGTTTTTTGGACTATTTTGGACGAAATTCACTATCTCATTGTTTCAATCAGAAGCGTTTGCTAAAAAAGAGGGGTTGTCGGGGAGGGGAACAGGCTGAATGCTCTTCATTTTTTGTGGCGCTTAAAAAAGAACCAGAACTTTTAATTTCCAACCAATTGAGACCCTTCTAAAGCTAAACAACTATCCCTTCCACAAGAACCTCAAATACCCCGCGGCATAACTTACAGCCCTCACCGTTTTTTTTTGGGTTTGTATCAACCCCGAAAGCCTTGCTATATGATCTTTGGGATATTTTGAATAAAACGATAAAAATTACTATTGGAAGGATTTTGGGAAAACACGACGTGTGTGTGTGGGAGAGGGGGATAGCTCCCCTCTTATACTCTTTAAATCTTAAAGGGGACAATAGAAATTCTGATTACCTATCCAATGAGTCCTGTCCGAAGTATATACGATCATCCTTATTTTTTAAAACGTGTATGCCCCTAGGCCCAGCCCATGCCCTGAGAGATGTGGGGCAGGGGATATCTTCCTCAAAGACATTCCAGACCCTTCAACTACTATAAACAAAAGTACTGTCTCCAAATTCGGACTGAATGTCTCTGAGGAAATGATGAGCGTAGGGGGGGGGGGGTTGTGCTTTCAAGTCACTTTTGACTTGTAAAAAGGGCACTATAACTTCCAATTTCAAATAAAATTAGCCCCATCTTAAGTTAATAAGACCATCCATTCCATAAAAACCTTAAATACCCCTTGGGCATGATTTTCAATCCCTATTCCAAGGGCACTGGTGGTTGTGTCAGCCTAGAGGCATTGTTCAATGTACTTTGGATTATTTTGAGCAAAACCGCTATCTCATAAGTTTAATCAGATTCGTTTGGTAAAGACGGGTAGTTGGGGGCTAGCTTACATCCATTACTTTCGACTCTTTAAATTTGACTCCAAAATGGGCCTCCTCTAAATTTTATATAACCATCCCTTCCATAGAAACCTTAAATACCCTCGGGAAATAACTTAAATCCAATGCCCCCAGGCTAGAGGTTTATTCCGACCGCAAAAGCCTTTTTTATATGATATTTGGACTATTTTGAATAGTTTGGCGTTCTGAACATTTCTATTAGATGTATTTCGGGACAATACAATGTGTGTGTGTGGGAGTGGGATGGGGTGATTGTATTGGCTGCCCTCCAATAGCTCTGATTCTTGAAAAGGGCACTAGAGCCACTGATCACCATTGAGCCCCTCCAAAGTTTATATGACAACACTTTCAATAAAACAATATATGCCCCCAGGGCATAACTTGTATGTCTCCAGGGATTTGGGGAGGTCTTCAATCTCGAAGACAAAATTTCCGGACGTTTCAACTACGCTGAACAAAATAGCTATCTCAAAATTTTGATTGGAAGTGTTTGGGGAAATGATTGATGGGGGAGGCATTCACCCTCTGATCATGTTCGACTAATAATTGACACTACTTCTCTCAATTTCCAATCGAATGAGTGCTTTTTGAGGTTACTACGACTCCGCTTTCTATAAAAATGTTATACTTCCCAAGGGCAGAACTTAAAATCCCTGCCCTGAGGGCTGTGGGGGAGCTGTTATCCTCAGAGACACAATTTCAAGACTTTTCAACTAAGTTGAACAAAATGCATATACAAAAGTCTTATCCGAATTGTTTGGGAAAATAATGGGCGTGTGTGTGTGTGGGGGGGGGTATCCACTCTCCAATCACTCTAAATGTTAAAGAGGGAACTAGAACTTCTGAATATCAATCCAGTGAGCTCTTTCTGATATAAAAACTCTTTCTATAATATAATTATATGCCCCCAGGGAAAAACTTACAACTGTTGCCCTGAGGGCTCTGCGGGGTTGTCATCTTCAAAGACATAATTCCAAGACCTTTCAATTCCATTGAACAAAATAGCTATCTCAAAATTTTGGTCGGACGTGCTTGGGGAAAGGATTGGCGTTGGAGGGGGGTTAGTTTCCCTTCAATCACTTTTGGCTGTTAAAACGGGCACTAACCCTTTCAATTTCCAACTGAATGAGCCCTTTTTGAAGTTTCTACGACAACTCCTTCGATATGAAGTGCCTTGGTTTAAAAGAAAAAAAAACCTTATGCCAGCATGGTGCTTTACTAAAGCAGCTCTATTGTGCTCCCTATGATAATAAGATTGGTGGGCAAATAGCCCACCGTCCACTCCCTATTTTCACCAAAGTCATCTGATTAAAACTTTTAGATCATAATAACTATTTATTTAGGAGTAAAATGATTCCCCACTGGCCGTGGGGAGACGCTTGTAAGTTATTAAATAAAAAAAAACTAGTTTTTTTTAACTGAAAGTAAGGAGCGACATTAAAACTTAAAGCGAACAGAAATTATTTTGTGTATGCATGGGGATGTTCCCTTCTCAACACCCAGTTCTTTACGCTAAGGTTTGACCCTTTCTCACAACTCAACTTTTTAAAACAATAAAAAACTTTAGCGTAAAGAGTTGGGCGTTGAGAAGGGAATTCTTTTGACTATCTCTCTCAAATCTACTTTGTTAAACACTAAAAAGCTTTAGCGTAAAGAGCGGGGCGTTGAGAAGGGAACATCCTCTTTCATACACGGAGTAATTTCTGTCCGTTTTAACTTTTAATGTCGCTCCTTATTTTCAGTTAAAACACTAGTTTTTCTTATTTAATTTCTGAACGTTTTTGAATTAGTGCGTGTTTGATTTTGGCTCTCTGCACATAAATTATTAAAAACAAATTTGTATATTAATTCTTTTTTTTGGCTAAATGGCTTTCTCTTAGTTTTGATCAGACGATTTTGAGAAATAAGGGGTGGGGAAGGAGGCCTAGTTGCCCTCAAATTTTTCGGTTACTCAAAAAGGCAAACCGAACTTTAAATTTTTAGCGAACGTTTTATTAATAAAAAATATACGTAACTTAAGAATTAGCTTACGTAACAAAATTCTATATTCTTATAAATTTATTATGTATATGAGGGGGTTTATCCACTCGACACCTCGTTCTTTCCACTAAATCTTCAGTTTTGTCCCAATTCTCTACGAATGACCCCTGAATCAGAAAGGCCGTAGAATAAATAGTTGAAGTTGCTAAAAATACTTTAGCATAAAGAGCAGGGTATTTAGGAGAAGAAGAACCCCTCATGTGCGTAATAATCTCTGTTCGTTTTAAGTTTTAATGCTACTTCTTACTTTAAATTGAAAAAATTTTTCGTGATTATTTTTTCACTTTTTTTATAGTAATGCTAGAAAATCCTGCGCCCTTTTCATTGAATTTCTCTTCCCCTATGATACATTTCTCAAAGGAAAGATCATCCCACATAGCGCCCTCCCCTCACCCCCCCCCGGACCAAAAACATCCCCCTGAAAACATCTGTACACTTACCAATAATCATTACTGTATGTAAACACTGGTCATAGTTTGTAACTTGCAGCCCCTCTCCCGGGGAATGTCGGGGAGTAAGTCATCCCCAAAGACATATTTATTATGGTTTTCGACTATGCGGAACAAAATGGCTATCTCAAAATTTTGATCCATTGACTTTGGTAAAAAATGAGCCACTTAAAAAGGGCACTAGAGCTTTTCAATTCCGTTAGAATGAGCCCTCTTTCAAAATTCTGGGACCTCTTAGTCGATACGATGACCCCTGGGGAAAAGAAAAAAAAAACAAAAATAACAAATAAAGACGCACCCGTGATCTGTCTTCTGGCAAAAAAAGTTGTTTATGTATTTATAAAATCCAAATATTTCCCCACCCCTACCAAAAGTGAAAACTTTTGGATTCGACGTCCAATGATTTTTTTTAGCTGTTTTTGGCATTTACACTTTCTGGCTATTGCTCCCCCTCCCCGGATGATTCTCTCCCTAGATGGTCATCTCTTGGAGATTCTCCCTGCATATAAAATTTTCCTCATTCGATAAAATTACCAGTTCGATCAATATTTCGTCTCTTTTTATTTTTTTATTCATCTGTCAAGGTGCAATGCATTCATATAGAAAATCCTGCTCATTTGAAAATGTCAACTATTCTTACTAGTCAAACCACAAATTCTTGATAGATCTTGATATCTAAGTCCCTTGGAGAGCTTGATAATTGTTGCTTCATCCTTTGACCAATTTAGCGACAAGAGAGAAAGGGTGAGAATCAAAAGCAAGTTTTTAGTACTGCACAGCCTTAATCTGTATAATTTTTGAAGAAACGTTTCGCTACTGTTTGTATATGTATATATATATACTTGTGCTTTGTTTCCTTGCCTAAAATATACGTTAAAAGGGTGCAAGGTACAAAAATATGGAAGCACACATGAGTTATACAATTTAGCTAGTGCACCGTGACTAAAGCGAGGTTTAATAAATACTTTGCAACCATAGGCACTGGGCGTCCAGTACTGAAATTGACAGACGAGTATCTTTCAAGTTGCCTTAAAAGAATCACCGATTAGAACGCCAAGATATTTTATTTCCAGCTTCGGAGCAACCGGCTTTCCATCAAGATTAACCTTATATACTTCGGGAACCGGGCAGGGTTGAATAGTACTATTTCTGACTTTTCATCTTTAAAGATAATATTTATCTATGACTAATCTTGACTCAGAATGGAAAAATTGTCTCTAATCCAGTACCATTCGGCTGAAGTGGAAGACATCGTCCGAATAAAAAATAAGATTTACATGTATCTCTTCTAAAATACAAAGCGAAACCACTTGGGACAGTTCGTACAGAATGCAGTTACTAAACGTGATTGGGAATTTAAATGGCACCTTGCTTCACTCCACAGTGAACTGGTATGACTATAACTGTAATCATTCCATCAGGTACATTAACCATGACAATCAAATGAGTCTACATATGATGCAAAGTACAAATAATACAGGTACTGAACCCACGCTTGTACAGTTCAATGAAGATATTAAATAAAAAAAACTAGTTTTTTTAACTGAAAGTAAGGAGCGACATTAAAACTTAAAACGAACAGAAATTACTCGGTATATGAAATGGGTTGTCCCCTCCGCAGTCCCACGCTCTTTACGCTAAAGTTTGACTCTTTGCCACAATTCTACTTTTTAAAACAATTAAAAACTTTAGCGTAAAGAGCGCGGGACTGCGGAGGGGACAACCCATTTCATATACGGAGTAATTTCTGTTCGTTTTAAGTTTTAATGTCGCTCCTTACTTTCAGTTAAAAAAACTAGTTTTTTTATTTAATTTCTGAACGTTTTTGAATTAATGCATGTTTGATTTTGGCTCTCCGCACATAAACTATTGAAATTATATTAGTATATTAATTTTTTTTTGGCTAAATGGCTTTCTCTTAGTTTTGATCAGACGATTTTGACAAATAAGGGGTGGGGAAGGAGGCCTAGCTGCCCTCCAGTTTTTCGGTTACTTAAAAAGGCTACTAGAACTTTTAATATTCAACGAACGTTTTTATTAGTAAAAAATATACGTAACTTAAGAATTAACTTACGTAACAAACTTTTATATTCTTATATTTTTATTATGTGTACGAGGGGGTTTGTACCCTCGTTAATACCTCGCTCTTTACACTAAATCGTAAGTTTTGTCCCAATTCTTTAAGAGTGACCCCTGAATCAAAAAGGCCGTAGAATAAATAATTGAAATCACTAAAAATATTTTAGCATCAAGAGCGAGGTATCTATCTCCTCCTAAATACCTCGCTCTTTATTCTAAAGTATTTTTAGAACCCCTCATATGCGTAATAATCTCTGTTCGTTTTAAATTTCATTGCTGTTCCTTACTTTCATTTGAAAAAACGTTTTCATGTTTATTTTTTCATTGTTTTCTTATAGTAATGCTAGAAAATCCTGCACCCTTTTCATTGAATTTTTCTTCCCCATGACATATTCCTCAAAGGAAAGATCCTCCCACAAGGCCCTCTACCATCAACCCCACCCCCCCAAACCAAAAAATCCCCATGAAAACGTCTGTACACTTCCCAATAACCATTACTATATGTAAACACTGGTCAAAGTTTGTAACTTGCAGCCCCTCCCTCAGGGATTGTGGGGGATTAAGTCATTCCCAAAGACATAGTTATTATGGTTTTCGACTATGCTGAACAAAATGGCTATCTTAAAATTTTAATCTGTTGACTTTTGGAAAAAAATGAGCATGGGAGGGGGCCTATTTGCCCTCTAATTTTTTTGGTCACTTAAAAAGGGAACTAGAACTTTTCATTTCCGTTAGAATGAGCCCTCTTGCGACATTCTAGGACCACTTGGTCGATAAGATGACCCCTGGGAAAAAAAAAAAAAAAAAAAACAAACAAACAAATAAACACGCACCCTTGATTTGTCTTCTGGCAAAAAATAAAAAATTCCACATTTTTTAGATAGGAGCTTGAAATTTTTGCTATAGAATTCTCTGATATACCGAATGCGATAGTGTGATTTTCGTTAAGATTCTATGACTTTTAGGGGATTTTTCCCCCTTTTTTCCAAAATAAGGCACATTTTCTCAGGCTCGTAACTTTTGATGACAAAGACTAAATTGATTGAAACTTATATATTTAGAATAAGCGTAAAAATTTGATTTGATGTATCTTTTAGCATCAAAATTCCGTTTTTTAGAGTTTCGTTTACTATTGAGCCGGTTCGCCCCTTACTACAGTTCCTTACCACGAACTGTTTGAAAAGAAAATAATTTGGTATTTCGGGGCTTCTGACATTATTACTCCTTTGCGGAAGTTAGGCTCAAAATTGAAAAAGGATTAAATTTTTCTCTGGGCCCCTTCCACCTCTTAGTTCGTTTATTTTCCTGTTAGTTTTCACCTGTTTTCGCTTTATAGTTGTGTTATCTCTTAGCAGTTCTTTCGTTAGTTGAGTTATGGTTGTGGTATATATGTTTTATCGCTCGTATAGTTGTGTTATTATCAAATTATACTCCATAATAGAGAGGCTCCGAACACCCAGCATTGTATATTAAGCTCTTAATTTGACGTTTTTATCTAACGTGACCAGATTTGTCCTGTGCCCTTTTCATTGAATTTTTTTCCCCCATGGCATATTTCTCCAAGGAAAGATCCTCCCACATACCCCCTCCCTCAACCCTACCCCCAAAACCAAAAAAAAATCCTCCTGAAAACGTCTGTACACTTCCCAATAACCATTATTATATGTAAACACTGGTTGAAGTTTGTAACTTAAAACCCCTCCCCCAGGGACTGTGGGGGAGTAAGTCATCCCCAAAAACGTATTTATTATGACTTTCGACTATGCTAAACAAAATGGCTATCTCAAAATTTTGATCAGTTGACTTTGGGAAAAAAATGAGCGTGGGAGGGGGCCTAGATGCCCTCCATTTTTTTGGTCACTTAAAAAGGGCACTAGAACTTTTCATTTCCGTTAGAATGAGCCCTCTTGCGACATTCTAGGACCACTTGGTCGATACGATGGCCCCTGGGGAAAAGAAAAAAAAACAAACAAAAAAACAAACAAATAAACACGCACCCGTGATTTGTCTTCTGGCAAAAAATTCAAACTTCCACATTTTTGTAGATAGGAGCTTGAAACTTCTACAGTGGGGTTCTCTGATACGCTGAATCTGATGGTGTCATTTTTGTTAAGATCCTACGACTTTTAGGGGGTGTTTCCCTCTATTTTCCTAAATAAGGCAAATTTTCTCAGGCTCGTAACTTTTGATGGCTAAGATTAAATTTGATGAAACTTATATATTAAAAATCAGCATTAAAATGCGATTCTTTTGATGTAGATATTGATATCAAAATTCAATTTTTTAGAGTTTTGGTTACTATTGAGCCGGATCGCTCCTTACTACCGTTCGTTACCACGAACTGTTTGATGTGCGTGAAATATTGAATCTAAAGTACAATTGACGTCATGGCCTCCTAGAACAAGTGACTCTCCCGATTTGTCAATATCAATCAAAACTGACAACAGTGCCACCAGTGTATGAATGAAAATTACTCCTTTCTGGAACCTAAATTAGTATGGGGGCATATTGCATTTACCAGTCAATTCAGGCATTATCAACTTTTCAAAAATTTTACAATAAGTTGTAGCTACCGTCATTGGTCGGTATGATGAATATTCATTTCGTTTTCGGGGTTTGTTTCAGGTTTTGTTCTTTTTAGGGATAGGGTTGAGACGACCAGTTTAAAACGAAGGAGGAACTATTCTTTTGGTTAATTTGTTAATTTGGTTATTCTAGAACTATTCTTAAATCAGTAGTTAAGCAGGATTGTGTTCTATACCCCTTCATATGGATCATTTTTATGGACTTTGTCTTAAGGAGCACAAGAAAGGCGAAGGGAGACCACGGATCAAATGGGGAGGAAAAACTCTCCTGGACTTAGAAGATGCTCATGACTTAAGCATCTTTGCTGAAAGTTTGAGAAAAATCAATGAGCTTTTAGAGGTTTTGCATATTCAGGGTGCTAGAATAGGTTTGAAAACTAATGTTAAGAATACTAAGTCACTAAGGCTAGGTATAAGTGAAGATAAAAGATGACGTTGGGCAAAGAAATGATTGATCATATGGGCAGCCTCTCTTACCCTGTTAGTATTATTAGTGAAGACAGCGGAAGCAGTGAAGATGATAAAAGTAAAATAGCCAAGGGCCAGTGTGTTTCTTCACAGTTAAAAAAAGTTTGGAAGAATAGGATTAAAAGCCTGCAAACCAAGATCAGAGTTTTAGAAACTATAATGATGAAAGTAGTCAAATATAGATCTGAAGCATGGCCGCTCCGAAAAGTGGATGAAAGTTTGCTAAATGTTTTCCACAGAAATTTCCACCAGACTGTTCTGAGTACCCGGCTGAGTGAGCGCATGTCAAACAATAGGCTGTACGAAAAATGTGGTTAAATCCCTCTATCCAGGGCTATAATGAAAGAAATGCTGAGGTAGCAATGGCACGTTGTGCGGATAAAAGATGACAGATTGGCGAAGATTGTTCTTTTCGACCAACGTCAAAGCTAATAACGTCAAGAGCTAAAAGGAAAGCAGGTCATTCTTTTCTTGGGTGGAACGAAGTCATAAAGAAATATTTAAAGGAAATGGGAACTTCCTGTGGGGATGTAATAAGGGAGACTATAAATAGATTGGATTGGAGGAGCGTTCGTAGCTATGCTGGCCTGAGGCGGCTTAGTGCTGCGTGGAGTTGTTAGTAGTAGTAGTAATGCTCGTCTTCAAAGTCATCCTAGATCACATACATATGCGTTACTTATTTCACACGCCTTATTACAAGCAGAAAATCAGTTTGTCTGTCACACTGAAGGGCAAATCTGATCCAAAGTTGGGCTGGTCCCAGAGCCCCTTTCTTATCGAGGCTGGTAATAAGGCCAAATTTGGGCTAAGTATCTGTAGAGACTGTGGCCATTTCAGAACTGATGTTGTAAATCACATCCGTTTATCCACCAAACGCTGTTTTAAAAAGACCTGGAGAAACATAGAGCTGCTACTCGTTCCAATTTTTCTGAAAAATTATATTAATAACCAAATGAGTTTTGTGGAGTATCAGCAAGAACAAAAGCCTAGCCATTCATCTCAAGTTTTCCTGAATTATAGGAACAACATTTTTCGAAAGAGTTTTGTAAAGCCTTATCCACTTATAGAAAATCCTTCCAAAGTTACTCTGGAACAGAAGATTTCGAAAAAGGTCAGATCAATGATTAACCTATTTGTTTGTGGCGTTTAAAATATAAAGTGTAAAATCAAGAAGCTTCTTATCGAGAGGCATAGATCACATTTGCGCTAAAAACTTCCTACATGGAACCGTCACATATTTCCCACTTCACTCGGCTTTTCAAAATGGTGTTCACCAAAAGAATAGTTCCTCCTTCGTTTTTAACTGGTCGTCTCAACCCTATCCCTAAAAAGAACAAAACCTGAAACAAACCCCGAAAACTAAATGAATATTCATAATACCGACCAATGACGGTAGCTACAACTTATTGTAAAATTTTTGAAAAGTTGATAATGCCTGAATTGACTGGTAAATGCAATATGCCCCCATACTAATTTAGGTTCCAGAAAGGAGTAATTTTCATTCATACACTGGTGGCACTGTTGTCAGTTTTGATTGATATTGACAAATCGGGAGAGTCACTTGTTCTAGGAGGCCATGACGTCAATTGTACTTTAGATTCAATAATTCACGCACATCAAACAGTTCGTGGTAACGAACGGTAGTAAGGAGCGATCCGGCTCAATAGTAACCAAAACTCTAAAAAATTGAATTTTGATATCACTATCTACATCAAAAGAATCGCATTTTAATGCTGATTTTTAATATATAAGTTTCATCAAATTTAATCTTAGCCATCAAAAGTTACGAGCCTGAGAAAATTTGCCTTATTTAGGAAAATAGAGGGAAACACCCCCTAAAAGTCGTAGGATCTTAACAAAAATGACACCATCAGATTCAGCGTATCAGAGAACCCCACTGTAGAAGTTTCAAGCTCCTATCTACAAAAATGTGGAATTTTGAATTTTTTGCCAGAAGACAAATCACGGGTGCGTGTTTATTTGTTTGTTTTTTTGTTGTTTTTTTTTCTTTTCCCCAGGGGTCATTGTATCGACCAAGTGGTCCTAGAATGTCGCAAGAGGGCTCATTCTAACGGAAATGAAAAGTTCTAGTGCCCTTTTTAAGTGACTAAAAAAATGGAGGGCATCTAGGCCCCCTCGCACGCTCATTTTTTTTCCCAAAGTCAACGGATCAAAATTTTGAGATAGCCATTTTGTTCAAAATAATCGACAACCATAATAACTATGTCTTTGGGGATGACTTACTCCCCCACAATCCCTGGGGGAGGGGCTGCAAGTTACAAACTTTGACCAGTGTTTAAATATAGTAATGGTTATTGGGAAGTGTACAGACGTTTTCAATGGGATTTTATTTTGTTTGGGGGTGGGGCTGAGGAGCGGGGGCTATGTTGGAAGATCTTTCCTTGGAGGAATCTGTCATGGGGGAAGAAAAATTCAGTGAAAAGGGCGCAGGATTCTCTAGCATTACTATAAGAAAACAATGAAAAATAAACATGAAAACGTTTTTTCAAATGAAAAGAAGAAGTAGCATTGAAACTTAAAACGAACAGAGATTATTACGCATATGAGGGGTGTCGTGGAAAGAGCGAGGTGTCGAGGGGATAAACCCCCTCATATACATAATAAATTTATAAGAATATAGAAGTTTGTTACGTAAGCTAATTCTTAAGTTACGTATATTTTTTACTAATAAAACGTTCGCTAAAAATTTAAAGTTCTATTTGCCTTCTTCAGTAACCGAAAAATTTGAGGGCAACTAGGCCTCCTTCCCCACCCCTTATTTCTCGAAATCGTCTGATCAAAACTAAGAGAAAGACATTTAGCCAAAAAAAGAATTAATATACAAATTTCTTTTTAATAATTTATATGCGGAGAGCCAAAATCAAACCCGCATTAGTTCAAAAAGGTTCAGAAATTAAACAAAAAACTAGTGTTTTAACTGAAAGTAAGGAGCGACATTAAAACTTAAAACGAACAGAAATTACTCCGTGTATGAAAGACTTTGTTCCCTTCTCAACGCCCCGCTCTTTACGCTGAAGTTTTTTAGTGTTTAACAAAGTAGAATTGAGAGAAAGAGTCAAAAGAATTCCCTTCTCAACGCCCCGCTCTTTACGCTAAAGTTTTTTATTGTTTTAAAAAGTTGAGTTGTGAGAAAGGGTCAAACTTTAGCGTAAAGAGCGGGGCATTGAGAAGGGAACGTCCCCTTTCATACACAGAATAATTTCTGTTCGCTTTAAGTTTTAATGTCGCTCCTTACTTTCAGTTAAAAAAAACTAGTCTTTTTTTATTTAATAGCTTACAAGCGTCTCCCCACGGCCAGTGGGGAATCATTTTACTCCTAAAGAAATAGTTATTATGATCTAAAAATTTTAATCAAATGACTTTGGTGAAAATAGGGAGTGGAAGGTGGGCTATTTGCCCACCAATCTTATTATCATAGGGAGCACAATAGAGCTGCGTTAGTAAAGAACCATACTGGAATAAGGTTTTTTTTTCTTTTAAACCAAGGCACTTCATATCGAAGGAGTTGTCGTAGAAACTTCAAAAAGGGCTCATTCAGTTGGAAATTGAAAGGGTTAGTGCCTGCTTTAACAGCCAAAAGTGATTGAAGGGAAACTAACCCCCCTCCAACGCCCATCATTTTCCCAAGCACATCCGACCAAAATTTTGAGATAGCTATTTTGTTCAATGGAATTGAAAGGTCTGGAAATTAAGTCTTTGAGGATGACAACCCCTTAGAGCCCTCAGGGCAAGTAGTAAGTTTTTCCCTGGGGGGATTTAATTGTTTTATAGAAAGAGTTTTTATATCAAAAAGAGCTCACTGGATTAATATTCAGAAGTTCTAGTTCCCTCTTTAACATTCAGAGTGATTGGAGAGTGGATACCCCCCCCCCTACACACACACACACACACACACACGCCCATTATTTTCCCAAACAATTCGGATAAGACTTTTGTATATGCATTTTGTTCAACTTAGTTGAAAAGTCTTGAAATTGGGTCTCTGAGAACAACAGCTCCCCCACAGCCTCAGGGCAGGGATTTTAAGTTATGCCCTTGGGGCATAACTTAAATCCCTTAAATTATAACATTTTTATAGAAAGCGGTGTCGTAGTAACCTCAAAAAGCACTCATTCGTTTAAAATTGAGAGAAGTAGTGTCGTTTTATTAGTCGAACATGATCAGAAGGTGAATGCCTCCCCCACCAATCATTTCTCCAAACACTTCCTATCAAAATTTTGAGATAGCTATTTTGTTCAACGTAGTTGAAACGTCCGGAAATTATGTCTTCGAGATTGAAGACCTCCCCAAATCCCTGAAGACATACAAGTTATGCCCTGGGGGCATATATTGTTTTATTGAAAGTGTTGTCATATAAACTTTGGAGGGGCTCAATGGTGATCAGTAGCTCTAGTGCCCTTTTCAAGAATCAGAGCTATTGGAGGGCAGCTAATACAATCACCCCATCCCACTCCCACACACACACATTGTATTGTCCCGAAATACATCTAATAGAAATGTTCAGAACGCCAAATTATTCAAAATATTCCAGATATCATATAAAAAAGGCTTTTGCAGTCTGAATAAACCTCTAGCCTGGGGGCATGGGATTTAAGTTATTACCCGAGGGTATTTAAGGTTTCTATGGAAGGGATGGTTATATAAAATTTAGAAGAGGCCCATTTCGGAGTCAAATTTAAAGAGTCAAATGTAATGGATGAAAGCTATTCCCCCCCCCCAGCTACCCGTTTTTACCAAATGAATCTGATTAAACTTATGAGATAGCAGTTCTGCTCAAAACTGTCCAAAGTACATTGAACAATGCCTCTAGGCTGACACAACCACCAGTACCCTTGGAATAGGGATGGAAAATCATGCCCAAGGGGTATTTAAGGTTTTTATGGAATGGATGGTCTTATTAACTTCAGATGGGGCTAATTTGATTTCAAATTGGAAGTTGTAGTGCCCTTTTTAAAAGTCAAAAGTGACTTGAAAGCAAACTCCCCCCCTACGCTCATCATTTCCTCAAAGACATTCAGTCCGAATTTGCAGACAGTACTTTTGTTTATAGTAGTTGAAGGGTCTGGAATGTCTTTGAGGAAGATATCCCCTGCCCCACATCTTTCAGGGCATGGGCTGGGCCTAGGGGCATACACGTTTTAAAAAATAAGGATGATCGTATAGACTTCGGACAGGACTCATTGGATAGGTAATCAGAATTTCTATTGTCCCCTTTAAGATCTAAAGAGATAAGAGGGGAGCTATCCCCCTCTCCCACACACACAAGTCGTGTTTTCCCAAAATCCATCCAATAGAAATTTTTAGACAATCGTTTTATTCAAAATTTCCCAAAGATCATATAGCAAGGCTTTCGGGGTTGATACAAACCCAAGAAAAACGGTGAGGGCTGTAAGTTATGCCGCGGGGTATTTGAGGTTCTTGTGTAAGGGATAGTTTTTTAGCTTTAGAAGGGTCTCAATTGGTTTGAAATTAAAAGTTCTGGTTCTTTTTTAAGTGCCACAAAAATGAAGAGCATTCAGCCCGTTCCCCTCCCCGACAACCCCTCTTTTTTAGCAAACTCTTTTGATTGAAACTATGAGATAGTGAATTTTGTCCAAAATAGTCCAAAGAACATATAATTAGGCCCCTAGATTTGACAAAATCCCCCAGTGCCCTGAGGATAAGATTGTAAGTTATTCCATGAGGGCAAAAAAGGTTTTTATGGAATGGGCGGTCGTATAAACTTCAGACGGAGCTCATTTGACTTGACGTTGGAAGTTATAGCGCCTTTTTTAAGAGTCAAAGTGATTTCAGAGCACCCCCCCCCCCCCCTCTCCGTGCTCATGACTTCCTTTAATACCTACAGTCACAATTTGGAGACAACAATTTTGTTCATCGCAGTTGACAGGCCCAGAAATTACGTTTGTGAAAAAAAACCACATCCGTTCTACATCTCCCAGTGCAAGGGTTGTAAGTTATGCCCTGGGGATATATATGGTTCTGATAGAGAGGTTGGCCTTATATGCTTTGGAGAGGACTCACTGGATTGGTAATAAAAAGTTCTAGTGCCTTTTTTAACATTCAAAGTGATCACAGCCCGGAAAACACCCTCCCGCCACATGCAACGTGAAAACACGTCATGTTTTCCCAAGAACTGCCTACTTTGGTTCTATTTTTGGGTTTTTACCCCCCTCAGAGGTTAATACTGTAGAAATTGGAAATTTTTTTTAGAAATTCTAAGCTTTTGATTATTAAAGACAGTCCTCTTATTCAAAACAGTCCAGAGATCATATAAACACGTTCTTAGGGCTGATACAAACCACCAGAGCCTGAGGGCCGGGGTTGTAAGCTATGGCCTCGGGCATTTAAGTTTCTTATGGAAAAGATGGTTGCATAAGCTTTAGGGGTGACTCAACTAGCTCCTCTCCCCAACTACCCCTCTTTTCACCAAATGCATCTGATTAAAATTGTGCAATGGCAATTTTGTTAGTCCAAAGAACATACAACGATGCTACCGGGGTTGGGACGACCCCTCAGAGCCCTGAGGCAAGTGCTTTAAAGTAGTTTAATAGAAACCCACGCCCATCATTTGCCAAAACAAACATCCAAACAAACTTTTGAGACATCACTTTTTAAATCAATTTTGAGTAATTATTCGTTTGGGTATGTCAACCCCCCTCAGAGGCCTCGGGGCAAGGGCTATAAGTTAAGCAACTTGTTCATTGTTTACTTATAGTATGATTTATTGAAAAAAGGTATGCATGTTTCACTTCTGTTTTCCCAAAATGCAAATGGCATTTAGATGAGTCTTTCAGGGAATGTTGAGGGGATTATTAAATTAAACCATAACATATGATAATAAACCAAACTTAAAAGGAACAGAAATTACTTCGTATATTAAAGGGGCTGCTTCCTTATCAACGCCCCGCTCTTTGCGCTAAGGTTTGACTCTTTCTCTTAACTCTACTTTTTAAAACAGTAAAAAACTTAGCATAAAGAGCGGGGCGTTGATGAGGAAGCAGCCCCTTTCATATACGAAGTAATTTCTGTTCGTCTTCAGTTTTAATGCCACTCCTTACTTTCCGTTAAAAAAACTTGTTTTTTGTTTAATTTCTGAACGTTTTTGAATCAATGCATGTTTTGATTTTGGGTATCCGCATATGAATAATTAAAACGAAATTTGCATATTTATTTTTTTTGGCTAAATGGCTTTCTCGTAGTTTTGATCGAATGATTTTTAGAAAACAGGAGGGGGAGGAGGCCTAGTTTCCCTCCGATTTTTCGGTTACTTAAAAAGGCAACAAGAACTTTAAATTGTTTGCGAATGTTTTTATTACTAAAAGGTATACGTAACTTACAAATTAGATTATGAAACGAACTTCTGTATTCTCAAGTTTGTATTACGTATATGAGGGGGTTCACCCCTCGTCAGTACCTCGCTCTTTACAATAAAGATGAAATTTTGTCCCAATTTCTTAAGAATGACCCAAGAATCACAAAAGCCGTAGAATAAATAGTTGAAATTACTAAAAATACTTTAGCGTAAAAAGCGGGGTAGTAGGAGGAGTTGAGCCCATCATATGCGTAATAATTTCTCTTTATTTTAAGTTTTAATGCTTCTCCTTACTTTCAGTTGAAAACACTTTTTCACATTTATTTTTTCATTATTTTTTTTTTAATAATGCTAGAAAATCCTGCGCTCCCTTCATGAAAATTTTCTTTACCCATGACAAATTCCTCCAAGGAAAGTTCCCCCAACATATCCCATCTTCTGACCCCCCCTCCAACCTAAAAATCCCCCTGGAAACGTCTGTACACTTCCAAATAGCCATCAAACAGTTCGTGGTAACGAACTGTAGTAAGGAGCGACCCGGCTCAATAGTAAACGAAACTCTAAAAAACAGAATTTTGATTCTAAAAGATACATAAGAAGAATTGAATTTTCATGCTGATTTTAAATATATAAGCTTCATCAAATTTAGTCTTTGTCATCAAAAGTCACGAGCCTGAGAAAATTTGCCTCATTTTGGAAAATAGGGAGAAACACCCCTTAAATTGTCATAGAATATTAACGAAAATCACACCATCGTATTCAGCATATCAGAGAACCCATTACCAAAAATTCAAAGCTCCTATCTACAAAAATGTGGAATCTCGATTTTTTTTGCCAGAAGACAGATCAAGGGTGCGTGTTTTTTTTTTTCCAGGGGTCAGGTCGCAAGAGGGCTCATTATCACGGAAATGAAAAGTTCTAGTGCCCTTTTAAAGTGACCAAAAAAAATTGGAGGGCACCTAGGCCCCCTCCCACGCACATTTTTTCCCAAAATCAACGGATCAAAACTTTGAGATGGCCATTTTGTTCCGTTTAGTCAAAAACCATAATAACTATGTCTTTGGGGATGACTTACTCCCCCGCAGTCCCTGGGGGAGGGACTGCAAATTACAAACTTTGACCAGTGTTTACATACAGTAATGGTTATTGGGAAGCGTACAGACGTTTTCAGTGGGATTCTTTTGGTTTGGGGGTGGGGTTGAGAGAAGGGGGATATGTGGGAGGATCTTTCCTTGGAGGTTTCTGTCATCGGGGAAGAGAAATTCAATGAAAGGGTGCGGGATTTTCTAGCATTACTATTAAAAAAAAACAATAAAAAAATAAACAGGAAAAAGTTTTTTCAGTTGAAAGTAAGGAGTAGCATTAAAACTTAAAACGAACAGAAATTATTACGCATATGAGAGGTTCTAAAAATACTTTGGCATAAAAAGTGTATTTTAGGAGAAAAGAGGTATTTAGGAGAAGATAAATACCTCGCTCTTTATGCAAAAGTATTTTTAGTAATTTAAACTATTTATTCTACGGCCTTTCTGATTCAGGGGTTATTATTAAAGAATTGGGACAAAACTTAAGATTTAGTTTACAGAGCGAGGTATTAACGAGGGGACAAACCCCCTATATACATAATAAAAATATAAGAATATAAAAGTTTGTTACGTAAGTTAATTCTTAAGTTACTTATATTTTTTACTAATAGAAACGTTCGTTAAAAATTAAAAGTTTTCGTTGCCTTTTTAAGTAGCCGAAAAATTGGAGGGAAATAGGGCTCCTTCCTCGCCCCTTATTTCTCAAAATCGTCTGATCATAACAAAGAGAAAGCCATTTAGCCAAAAAATAATTAATATGCAAATTTCATTTTAATAATTTATGTGTGGAGAGCCAAAATCAAACATACATTATTTTAAAAACGTTCAGAAATGAAATAAAAAAACTAGTTTTTTTAACTGAAAGTAAGGAACGACATTAAAACTTAAAACGAACAAAAATTACTCCGTGTATGAAATGGGTTGTCCCCTCCGCAATCCCTCGCACTTTACGCTAAAGTTTGACTCTTTGCCACAATTCTACTTTTTAAAACAATTAAAAACTTTAGCGTAAAGAGCGAGGGATTGTGGACTGGACAACCCATTTCATATACGGAGTAATTTCTGTTCGTTTTAAGTTTTAATATCGCTCCTTGCTTTCAGTTAAAAAAACTAGTTTTTTATTTAATTACTATATTTAAGCACTGGTCAAAGTTAGCAACTTGCCGCCCCCTCCCCCGGGTACTGTTGGGGAATAAGTCATCCCCAAGGACATAGGTATTATGGTTTTCGACTATGCTGAACAAAATGGCTATCTCAAAGTTTGATCCATTGACTTTGGGGAAAAAATGAGCGTCGGAGGGGACCTGAGTGCCCTCTAATTTCTTTGGTCACTTAGAAAGATCACTATAACTTTTTATTTTCGTTAGAATGAGCCCTCTTGCGACATTTTAGGACCACTCGGTCGATACGATGACCCCTGGGGAAAAAGAAAATAAACAACAAATAAATACGAACCCATGATCTGTCTTCTGGCAAAAAATACGAAATTCCATTTTCCCAAGTCCCAAAGTCCCCTTATATAATGTGTTGGTAAGTGGGACTTACAAATGGACCTTGTTGCTTACAATTACAAACAGGTTTCCAATTCACATCACTGTCAAATCTTTTAAGTATTAAGTCATAATTAAAAATCATTTGCCCAATAGTTTTGGAAAATTAAAACTAGACTATCATTATAATTTAAATTACTAGGAAGGGCCTGTTTCACCTCCCGCTGATTTAAAATTTCTGTTACATTAATATCTTCAATCTGCTTACAATTCAAATCAATAGCTAAATATAATCTGTTGTTCTTATTACCAATCTTATCAGACTTATTCTTTTTTGAAATATATTTCGTTTTAGTTAGAATGCAAATGGTATCGCATATTACTTTAAAGTTATATTCAAGAGCTGTATCATTTTTAACAATCCAGACAAGTTTGATAAAATTCCTCCTGGATAATTTATTTAGACATTTTATTGCAGAAGTCATACCCTTAGATTCAGATGGCTTGCATAGAGTGAAAATTTGGTCGACACAATGTCTACCTCATCTAAAACTGCACTGTTCTTCTCTTAAAACTTTGTCTACAGCATCTCTCAGTCTAAAAAATTTCATATTATTAAGTAATTTGCTACCTACAGAGACCCCACTAATGGCTCAACAATTACCAAACCCACTCGTATAACTTTTCTTATACAGTGATACATTAAAGGTTTTCCTAAAATCGTTAGATACTTCCCCCTTTTCAAAAATCGTATTTATAATCTTCAGCAGCTTATTTGTAACCTCAGAGCCACCACATATAAGAAACTTATTTACCAAACTATCCGCACCTGGAGCTTTATTATTTTCAAGTCTCTTTATCACCGTCGCTGATTCTTCCTCACAAAAGAAATCCTACTTCACATCCAATGTATCACAATTTTTTTCATTTTCCTCAACGTCTTTATCTGTAACTATCTCGGTTTAGTACATTTCTGAAATGATCTGCCCATCTCTCTTTAACTCTTTTCTTATTACTAACTACGGCCACGTTCCTATCTTTAACTGGGAAAAGTCCCAGGGGGACTACTCCCTCTCAATTTATTAATATGACATTGCAATATTTTACTATTATGCCGTCTAGCTGCATCTTCCAGATCCTTGGCAATTTTATCCATGGCCTCCGCTTCACACCTCCCTAGTTTATATTTTAATGCTTTCTCCACTTAATTTAAATTCCCTTTTTTAGATGATCTATCATTCAAATAATCCTTGTTAAAGCCCCTTCTCCTCTCTATTAAACATTAAACTTTTCACTAATTCTCCTAGCTGCAGTCCTAACTTTCTTCACTAATACACATTGAACAACTTCCCAAATTATTTATCTAATATTATTCCAACAGCCTTCCATAGTGTCAAATTTTAAACTCCCAACTTTAGTATTTCTCTCTTCCTGAAAAGTTTCTGTCAGATTCTCATCCTTGAGTCTACCAGCATCATAATTTCCGGAGAGGTAGTTATTTTTCAGAAATTTCAGCTTTAAATTTACCCTACACACTACGAGATGTTTACTTTTAAAACCAATAACAAACACTTCTATATACCCTAATCTCTTGCATTGATCCTGCCAGTCTTCGGTTTATTATAACGTAATCAAAAAAGTTTGCTTTCTTACCATTTCGTGAATACCTTGTTAACTTATGGGCCATTTTACGACAAAACATCGTATTTGTTAAAACTAGATTCTTATACTTAGAAAATTGCAAAGGTTCGTAACCATTATTGTTCTCTTTTCCTACACTAAATTTGCCTAGGCTAGGGTACCATCGGTCCCTATTTCTACCGACCTGGGCGTTAAAATCTTCTAGTAAAAAAAACATATTTCTACCTGAGACCTTCTCTATTTGCTCCTGTAAATGTAAGTAAAGTTCATCTGAGTCACTAATATCTCCTCCAGTCGCTTCTACAGGGACATATACTACTGTAACTGATACCCTGAACTTTTTAGTAATTAAATGAGTAATTAGTATTCTATTATTAATGCCTTCCCAACCTAAACAAGACTTAGTGGCTTCCTTATTCTTCATGAGCCCTTTTCCCTGTCTATGTACCCCATCCTTCATGCCTGGGTAAAAAATTCTATATTTACCAATTTCATTCTTCCTACCACTGGGGTATGAGTTTCTGAAAACTCCTGATAGTTTCTGTTCGAATCGTCTGAATTCGTCAGTCAAAATGATCATACGATAGTCATTTTCGAACGTCGTAACATTCCAAAATCCAATTTTCATGTCCTTTGAAACATTGAAATTATTTTGTTCTCAGGAAAAGCAATGATCCCAGATACCAATGTCTTCTCAAGTCTACACCGAAGCGCTTAAGCCGGCTTAGAACCAGACAACAAGAAGTCCTTGAACTCCAGTATGAAGAAGACGAGTAAGAACGGAGAACTTGGTGGAAGACGAAACCTATTCAAACAGTTCGTGGTAACAAACCGTACTAGGGAGCGACCCGGCTCTATAGTAACCAAAACTATAAAAAAAAACAGAATATTGATACCAATAGATATATAAAAAGAATCCAATTTTATTGCTGATGTAAATACGCAAGTTTCATCAAAAGTTACGAGCCTGAGAAAATTTGCCTTATTTTCAAAAAAAGGAAAAAAAAACCTTAAAAATCATAGAGTCTTAATGACAATCTCACCATCAGATTCAGCGTATCAGAGAACCGTACTGTAGAGGTTTTAACCTCTTATCTGCAAAATGTACAATTTTGTAATTTTTGCCAGAAGAAAGATCACGGAATCGTTTTTATTTATTTTTTTTGTTTTTTCCCTAGGGTTGATTTTATTGTCCCTGCGGTCCTAGAATATCGCAAGAGGGCTCATTATAACGCAAATTAGAGCTTCTAGTAACCATTTTAAGTGATCAAAAAATCGGAGGGCAAATATAACCCCTCCCAAGCTTATTCTTTTCCCAAAGTCGCCAGTTCAAACTTTTGAGTTTTTTGAGTTTGAGTTTGAGTTATTTTGAAACTTTTGAGTTTGAAAGAATCAAATTTTATTGCTGATTTTAAATATATAAGTTTCATCAAAAGTTACAAGCCTGAGAAAATTTGCCTTATTTTCAAAAAAAGGAAAACAGCCTTTGAAAATCATATAGTCTTAATGACAATCTCATCATCAGATTCAGCGTATCAGAGAACCGTACTGTAGAGGTTTTAACCTCTTATCTGCAAAATGTACAATTTTGTAATTTTTGCCAGAAGAAAGATCACGGAATCGTTTTTATTTATTTTTTTTGTTTTTTCCCTAGGGTTGATTTTATTGTCCCTGCGGTCCTAGAATATCGCAAGAGGGCTCATTATAACGCAAATTAGAGCTTCTAGTACCCATTTTAAGTGATCAAAAAATTGGAGGGCAAATATAACCCCTCCCAAGCTTATTCTTTTCCCAAAGTCGCCAGTTCAAACTTTTGAGTTTTTTGAGTTTGAGTTTGAGTTATTTTGAAACTTTTGAGTTTGAAAGAATCAAATTTTATTGCTGATTTTAAATATATAAGTTTCATCAAAAGTTACAAGCCTGAGAAAATTTGCCTTATTTTCAAAAAAAGGAAAACAACCCTTGAAAATCATATAGTCTTAATGACAATCTCATCATCAGATTCAGCGTATCAGAGAACCGTACTGTAGAGGTTTTAACCTCTTATCTGCAAAATGTAGAATTTTGTATTTTTTGCCAGAAGAAAGATCACGGATGCGTTTTTATTTTTTTTTCCCCTAGGGTGGATTTTATTGACCCTGTGATACTAGAATATCAAAAGAAGGCCCGTTATACCGGGAATTAGAGCTTCTAGTGCCCCTTTTAAGTGATCAAAAACTTAGAGGGAAACTAGAACCCCTCCCAAGCTTATTCTTTTCCCAAAGTCACCAGATTAAACTTTTGAGTTAGCCATTTTGGTCAAAATATTCGAAAAATCTAAAAACTATGTCCTTGAGGACGACTTAATCCCCAACAGTCTCCGGGGGAAGGACTGCAAGTTATGAACTTCGTACATTGTTTACATACAGTATTGGTATACAGGTACATATATTTTGGTATAAAGTATACAGACGTTTTCAGGAGGGATATATTCTGGTGAGGGGAGAGGGGAGGGGTCGAAGGAAGGGATACTTGGGAAGATCTTTCCATGGAGGAATTTATTATGGGGGAAGAGAATTTTCATGAAGGGGGCGCTGCATTTTCCGTCATTATATGTTGAAAACAATGAGAATTTAAATAAAAAAACAAGTTTTATCAACTGAAAGTAAGGAGCAACATTAAACTTAAAACGATCAGAAATTATTACATATATTAGAATGTTCGTGCCTTCCTCAATATCTTGTTCTTCGCGCTAAAATATTTTTAGTAATTTCAAAAGAGCTATTTATTCTAATTAAACAGATTTAGTGATTCATGGGTCACTCTTAAAGATTCGCAAAAAAGCTCGAACTTCAGTGTAAAGAGCAAGGAATCGACGAAGGGGTGAACCCTCTCATATAAGTAATAAAAACACACAAATGCAGTAGTTTTTTTTACATAAGTTAATTCCTAAGTTAAGTATATTTGTTACTAATAAAAACGTTCTTAAATAAAACTAATAGTTCTAGTGGCATTTTAAGTAACAAAAAATTAGAGGGCAGCTAGGGCTCCTCTCCCGCCCTTTTTTTCAAAATCATCAAATAAAACTTTAATGAAGCCATCTAGGCAAAATAAAGCTAAACCAAAAATTTAGCTTTCATTATTCCTGAACGACGAGCCAAAATTAAAACCTTTGTTAATTCAAAAACGTTCAGAAATTAAATTTAAAAAAAATTAACAGAAAGTAAGGAGCGACATTAAAACTTAAAACGAACA
The DNA here is from genome assembly GCF_032884065.1 of Artemia franciscana. NCBI lineage: Eukaryota > Metazoa > Arthropoda > Branchiopoda > Anostraca > Artemiidae > Artemia > Artemia franciscana. Next base: position 48,113,185 of record NC_088873.1, read on the forward strand.
GAAAATATTCTGTATATGAAAGGGGGTGTCCCCTCCTCAACACCGCGTTCTTTACGCTAAAGTTTGACTCCTTGTCACAGTTCCAATTTAAAAAAAAACTTCAGCGTGAAATGTGGGGTGTTGAAGAGGGGACAGCCCCTGTCATATACAGAATAATTTCTATTCGTTTTAAGTTTCAATGTCGATAATTACTCTCAGTTAAAAAACTTGTTTTTCTTATTTAATTAGGGAAAAGCTCAAAAGGTATTTTAATCTTTGCGAGAAGATTATCAATTCAATACTAAGCCCGGAATAAATTAACCGTCTTCCATCCTACTACAATGCGCCACTTGGATTCTCGGGTTGCCGTGCACAGTTAAATGAAGCCGTAGTATTAAGAAACATAGGCCTATGATTAGATATTACACAAAATCATTAAGCACGTTTATACTTGCTGTACAACTGGCTGTACTGAGTGAAACAAGCACGTGATCAAGGTTGGGCCCTGATCCCTAAGGGTGTGTATATATGAAACCTCTAGACTTACGTAGAAGAACACTTCCAGTTGGAATCAGGGTAGGAGGCAGAGCCGAGCGCATGTTATCACTTAATAACAAGTCATAGTTAAAATCCTCCAACAGAATCCAATGGAGATACATTGCATAAATTTTACTTGGACATTTGTCCGATTTTCTGCATCCTAAAGCAAATTTCACTTTGGAACTTTCTTCTTTGGAGAAAGAACTTTCTTCTTTCTCTTTCGCTTTGGAGCTTTGGACCAGAGTGGATCTACTACGGCAATTATTGCAGTGATATTACAAATTACTTCCGTGACACGACGCGTTTTTTAATATAGGGGTTAACCATTTCAAACAGATTTGCTTTTTGGTTTCAAAGTCTTGTTCGACGGGCAGTTAATATGGTAGCACGTGTGTTTCGTGCTTTGACAATTCAAGCAGCAGATTGGGTTCTCACACAGGCTTCCTTTGGTCACACTGTGGTAATTTTTAGCACAACTCCCACATTTCTCGGTGTGTTTACACTGCATCGACATGTGGTAGATTTCGTGACTATTGAAACAAATTGCCGGGAAAGAAATAAAATCTAGGATTCTGAGGTCTTAAAAGTCAATTGTAATTAGCATTCTTGCTGCAGATTCAAGGGGATTTATACTTGGAAAATACAGCTTTATTGCGAATAATCTCCATTATTCTTCAGTTTTCTTACATCCGGCTATTAAACTTTACATATACTCCATCCTAAGGGACTCAATAATCCTTTTAAATATACAGACATGTAATGGAGATTTTATTTTTGCACTAAAATCTAGATTTTGGTCGCTAGTCGCAAGAGCCAATTTTTCTACTGCAGCTTTTGTAGCAATGGCTACCCGCCACCAATTTTTTTCCTAGTCTGAACTCAACGTTAGATGCATCAAGAAATGCACCATACGCAGGTTCTATAAGCACTTTCCACTCCGATGGTGCTTTCAGCGGTGGAGGCTTTGTAACAACTGCAAAATAAGACAGCTTTGTGAGGGCGCTTGGTTGGGTAGGAGGACTGGTTTAAGTAAAAATAAGTAACCTTCATTCAACCATTTTATGAAGCCTTCAAAACGACGACACAAATCATTCACTTTAGCTGCTACACATGCACTCATCTCTTTTCCGCATATAAGGATCTTGGTAGACCTAAAAATCTCGAGAGTAGGTATTTGTTGCTATTTTTTAACTGATTTAATAATGAATTTCATGATAAAGAAAAAAGTAAATAGTATCAAAATCAGTAGAACTAAAAAGTTAAGATTCACGAGGCTATGTGACTGAAAAGTGGAGAAAATGGTTTAAAGGCTATTTATTTCTTAAACACAAAAGAAAAAATGGAGAGTGTATTTTACCTTTGTTGCGCACAGGAGTTGAAAGTATGATTCCTCTCAAAGATCCATATTTGGTTGACACAGTTTGGCTGCTATACGTCACTGGTTTTTCAGTTAATACTGCCTCCCAAGACAGTGTTGACCAAATAATCATACCAATAAAATGGCACATTTTGCTACGTTGATTACATCAATTTTAATCTGATCCAAGATACGTGAAACCTGATGGCTTAAACAAAATAATTTGTAAAGATAATTACTCGGCGGAAAAAAAAACAACTTTTTCCTACTTTAGCAGTTACGGCAGATAGACACTTAAACGAAGTCTTGACCCTACTCACACATTCAATCACCTAGGACAAACATCAAAACTATTAATTAAAATAAGGGTCCGTAGACAAGCAGAATTCTCATTTAAAAATGCAAGCCATTATTAACTTAAAAGTAAAACACCTCAGATCTACTGAAATATTCCCAAGTGAACTACTTTCACCAAGGCTCGTCAGAGGAATATACACTAGCCTACATGGGTTTAGACACATTCAATTTCTAAACCAGGCAAAATGGCGTGCCTATCGTAAGTTTCTTATGATATCCCTGTAATAGATGAAGCTTGTGAAAAACATGTATATTAATAGAAGCGTCAGAAGAAAATGCAAAGTGAGATTATTTTTATCCTTCTTAAAATGCAGCTCGCAAATGAAGATGAAAATGCTTTTTAAAAGAATACTATGTTTCAGAAGCCTTGGGTGGGTTTTAAGATAAGCTGATTGATTAAACTTTATAACCGATCAAAATTTAAAAGCCCTCTAAGCCGGCACTGCCAATAAAGAAAAGAAGCAAAATAAAAGTTACACAGAGTTTTTTTTTCAATATTACTCGATAAATATTTGTGTATTGACTCAAAAACTAAACTTGACTAAACTTGGCTTATTAAATTGAAAACTAAGTTAATTTAATGGTCATTTAATTTTATTCGTTAAAAACCTTTCAAGATTAATCTGTGGCTTAGTATTTGATATCTATTATTAAAATCCGTATTATGCAAATTCTTGCACATCCAAATAATCGAACAGTTCGTGGTAACGAACTGTAGTAAGGAGCGACCCAGCTCCACAGTAACCAAAACTATAAAAAATAGAATTTTGATACCAATAGCTACATCAAAAGAATCGAATTTTAATGCTGATTTTAAATATATAGGTTTCAACAAGTTTAGTCTTACCGATCAAAAGTTACGAGCCTGAGAAAATTTGCCTTATTTTAGAAAATAAAGGTAAATACCCTTAAAAGTCATAGATTCTTAACGAAAATCACACCATCAGATTCAGCGTATCAGAGAACCCTATTGTAGAAGTTACAAGCTCATATCTACAAAAATGTGGATTTTTGTATTTTGTGCCAGAAGGCAGATCACGGATGCGTGCTTATTCGTTTCTTTGTTTTTTTTTCCCCCCAGGGATGATCGTATTGACCCAGTGGTCCTAGAATCTTTCGAGAAGACTCATTCTAATGGAAATGAAAAGTTCTAGTGCCCTTTTAAGTAACCCAAAAAATTGGAGGGCACCTAGGCCCCCTCCCACGCTAATTATTTTCCCAAAGTCAACGGATCAAAATTCTGAGATAACCATTTTATTCAGCGTAGTCGAAAAACCTTATAACTATGTCCTTTGGGACGACTTACTCCCCGACAGTCCCCGTGGGAGGGGCTACGAGTTACAAACTTTGACCAGTGCTTACATATAGTAATGTTTATTGGAAAGTGTACAGACGTTTTCAAGGGGATTTTTTGGTTGGGGGGATGGGTTTACAAGAGGGGGATATGTTGGGGGAATTTTCCATCGAGGAATTTGTCACGGGGAAAGAAAATTTCCATGAAGGGAGCGCAGTATTTTCTAACATTATTTAAAAAAACAATGAAAAAATAAATATGAAAAGTTTTTTCAATTGGAAGTAAGGAGCAGAATATACTTAATTGAGTTTACTTAATTGGAGTAATCAATTATATAATTGAGTATTTTTTCTAGTTCTTTGGATCAATAAATTAAAAACCCTTATTAATTGGAGCAATAGTTGTGTATGTATTTAAATGTGTATTTTTTCTCTAGAATGGCTCTATATTTTCTTGGAAAAATTAGCACGATTAGCAGAGATTTTCTGGTAAAAAAACACATCTATATAGGTCAAGAGCTTAGGAAAATTCGTAAATAGTCTTAATTTTGGAAAAATAATTCTTTGAGTGAAGTCACATTTATGAATACATTTCAAGAGCAGACATACGGCATAAGCCTCGGCAGTGGTTGTGTTATTTTTAGTGTTTATAATACACACTAATTTAGACAAAAAATATAGCTAAGTATAACATACCAAGTGCCCCGAGTATTTTTGAAAAAAGTATTTTCAGCAGTTTTATTATACCTAGAGAATAAACGAATAAACTAAATCAGAAAGAACAGGGAAACATTTGGTTAGATTGCATGTGACACCAGCAATTAAAATTAGTCAAAATTGAAAGTGAGGCACAAAAGAAATATCCGTTTAGAAGAAATATGTGATTAGAAGATAAGTAGCACTGAGAAAATGCCCTAAAATACGCGACTGCTAATTACAAATAATTGGAACCATTCAGCATTCTATGAAGTTTCTGTGGAGCCCCTCCTGTGGAAAGAGTAGAAAACAAAGGTGACTCATTTCGAAGTTTCTGCTTCAAAAGAGATTCAGTATATTCAAACCTGATATATTTTGAGTACCAGGACTCCGTCTCAAAATCGGCTACATAGTAGTTTCTTAAAATTGGTATATTGAAAATCAAGCCACAAAAACAATCTAAAAATTTAAAGCTTAAAGGAGAAGTTGGTATTTTTCCCAGGGTGTTTGTATTGAACATAAGGTAACGACATGACATCAGGATGAGACAAGAGTTAGAAGATAAGTGACAAACAGTGTCATTAGATAAAAGCTCGCCGCGTAGCCGTGCCGGGTGGTACTGCGGTTAGAAGAAGTATGAAGCTGAAGGTATTTTTACAGAATAACTACTTTTAACTCATGGTCCATTTCACTAAACCGAGTACAAACAACATTACATACTGTAAATTCCGACGATTGGAAAAGATACGTGATTTGAATAGAGGAAATTTCTGTCCAACAGCCCTGACGATCAAATGTGATAAGACGTATCCAAAAAGGAAAGAGAAAAGGTCAATGAAAATGAAGGACAGTTAAATGTGATTAGGAAACAAGTAAACGTAAGAATCCATAAAGCAAAAGGCATGAAACAAACGACAACGAGAATCAAATTCTGAACATTTTTTGGAAAGAAAATTATGAGCAGCAGTCTGTGGTTAGAAACTGAAAAAGATTTTCTGGGGTCCGTAACGTCTTAAGGAATAATATAACATTATGTTTAGATAATGTTTCTCAACGGCTAAGGCAAAAGGCGTTGAAAAAATAATTGAGGAAATGATGAATGAAAATGAACATCAAAATCTAAGGTTTGAAGACAAGTGACAGCGATGGTCATAACAAATCGTTGGATAAGATGAGAATAGAAGAGAAGCAACAGTGGAAACCACAACGAATCCAAAAAGAGTACAAATCATATAAACTATAGGATTCTCTGAAGAATTATGACGAAGAAGGAATTGGATCCAGGCCAAAATTTCTTAATTCAATTAACTATTCAAGTTGCTGATTTGAAACCTCATGACTTAAAAAACTTAATAACAAGGCAACTGTAATGCCTAATTCACCTATAGCCTTAATTTTGGACAAAGAATTCATATGTGACGTCAGATTTATGAGTTCCAGAATAAACACGAATTCCTATAATTGGATGATTCTCTCATGCATTAGCAAGAAGGAGGAATTATAAATTCACGCCAGACTTTCTTAACTGAAATGTTATTGGTTATTTGACACTTCATGAATTAAAACAAACAAACAAGGAATGTATATACTCCCTTTAGATGAACCACCGTGTTCAAAAATCTTTTTGTTAGAATTACATACCTTGTTATTATTTTCCCCAGGGTTGTTGCATTATACCTAATCTTAAGTATGACATCAGGAATAAGTCAACATTATCTGCAGTTAGGAAATAAGCAACCATGATTATCAATATATACTACCTTACCCAGTGCCAGGGTCTGGCCTTGCAATCAGGCCATATACTAATATGGTCATTTATTAAATTGCTTATAATGACATTGACGATGTGATCTCCACTGAAATACCTGATGTAGATGTCGATATGGGCTTACAGGACATTGTGGTAAAAAATGGACTTTGCAGTGAACTGAATGAAAATTGACCATGCAGGGACAGAGGAAGGTGCACAAAGCAATATCTTCGACTTATAGTACCTAACACAATTACTGGCAATGATGGATACCCTTTATACAAAAGAAGGTTTACCGAAGCTAGAGGAAAATCAGCAATCATAAAGTCGCGTAATCGTTACATTAAAGTAGATAACAAGTGGGTCGTTATCAAAAACATACAATGCGCACATAAACGTAGAATATTGTAGTTCCGTAGAGGCAATCAAATACATTTGTAAATTCGTCAACAAATTCAGCGACATGGATTGGCTTGTAGTCCGAAATCAGTGAAATCGATGAAGTCGTACAATATCAGGCTGAGAGATACATAAGCAGTAATGAAGCTGTGTCGTGAATTTTTTTCATTTCCACTACATGAACGAAGTCCAGCTATTGTTTACTTAGCGGTACATTTACAGAATGGTCAACGTGTTTACTTTTCAGAATCCAACGTGCACCAAAGAACCCTGTATCTACCGGTTACAACGTTAACTGCTTTTTTCGCGTTATGTCAAAATGATTCTTTTGAACTTGCTGGTGTTCAAATAAACCCCACATGTTTTCCAATTGACGTGGCTCTAACAAAGGCATTGACTAGCCAAAATGCATCACCGACTTTAGATCAAGAATACAGCTTGTTTACTAAGCTGCCCGACACGATAGAGCTTCGGATGAAAGCTTAAAATCAAAATGGTAACAATTGAAGCACTACCAACTTAGCGGAAAATACTATTAGGCCATGTGAAGAAAAAGTCTCGGTCTTCTTGTGCAAGAAACTAAGATCAGAAAAAAAAAATAATTCTGATCTGCTAGAATTTTGGACTGACTACTACTATAACTCTCCGGAATTACATGAAATTTCAAACATCCGTCTCAAAGTCCTTTAACTTCAGTACTCAGTAAAAATGCATTTAGTATTGCTGGGTACTCCCCGCAAAAGCAGTGCTTATGAATAAATTACTTGAAGTCATTTGAACTTCGATTTTTTTTTCAATGCTAAATTTTTATTTTCTGGTCTTTTGGTGTACTTGATATTTTAATTTATTACGTGCTTTTGTATATTTTATTTGTTTTTATTACTCTACCCTTCTGTGTTAGTCAAAAACAGAAATAAAAGGTCTTATAGTTATTTTGAAATATAATTTGTGAGCAGTAGCACTATATGATTAATTTGCTCGTTTCAAAATAATCACTGGTTGACTAAGGGGCTTGTTCTGGATACTTATGAGATTCCCAGCGTGATACAATTGTTGAAAATATTCTAGGACCTTTGCTTACATACTGCTAAAAAATGAATATGCTCTCAGTTGTTCTTGAAATATTATGAAGATCTCTAAAGAAATTATATAATGACGTTTTTCAATGAAAAATGTTGCTACAAAGTTTGTTCCTTGTGTTATGACTAACTGTAAGCCAGTTTTTGGCTACGAAAGACACGGTTCCAATCAAAGCTGCTCCTAGAGTTGGTGGTTCCCCGGGGAAAACCTCCCGACCCAAGTATAAGCAAAAAACGGCCGAATCAAAGAGAAAATGGGATCAAAATGGACAATTCCCTAGCCACGGTGCCCCATAAGCTACAGCACCGAAGCAACTGCCCCAGTTGTCCCATTTAAGAATGGTTTTTGCTCTAATGCCCTACGGATCTGAACTTCCTTACCTGGGTCCTTGGGGATTTTAATTAAGCCCACGCATAAAAATGGCAAGTAATAAAACCGATTTGAAAACATTGATGAAGTCAAGAATACAGAAGAACAGATTTCTCAGGAAAGGTACAAAAGATATTTTGAGCGATTGAAACTCCACGGTGACAGATGACGTAGTCATTGGGAGAATGATTTGAAGGGGATAGGGCTGCTTTTTAAAATGTTCAGTTATATTTTGATTTTTTTGATTTTACTTTCTCGTACTTTTGGGGGGAAAAAAATCAGTTTACTTGACGAGTTGTATGAACTTCCTTTTAATAACTGAACGAAAAATAAGCTGTATTCATCACAGCATATTAAAAATTAAGTGTAAAGGAGGAGCCAACACTCCATTTTTCTCTCTTATGTTGAGGATAACTGTTACCTAAAATGGTAAAAGAGTTTGGGGTAAAAAGTAAAAGCCTTTTTTTAATTTCAAAAAGGAAAAGACCGTTCCCTCCTCAACGCCCCGCTCTTTACGCTCAAGCTTTTTACTGTTTTAAAAAGTCGATTTGAGAGAAAGAGTCCGACTTAACGTAAAGAGCTGGGTGTTGAGGAGGGAACAGCCCCTTTCATATACAGAGTAATTTCTCTTCGTTTTAAGATTTAATATCGCTCCTTACTTTCACTTAAAAAAACTTGTTTTTTATTTAATAACTTATAGTAAGAACTGGGATTTTTTCCAGTTCTTTAACTCATAAAATAGTACAGAAAAGTGCTTCTGGGCCTTTAAAATACACACACACAACACATAACAATATTTCACTGCTATTTGAGTTAGTCGCCACACGATCTATGAAGTTTTTACTAATACTCTGTAGCGATAAGCATAGTAAATGGTGATTGCAAACCGCTTGTTTAGGACCCTAATTTTGAAGGGTTTCAGGTTTATTTTTTGAATTTAATATAAATGTATTTTTTATAATACAATATTATAAAAGCTTTTCAAAATAGTATTTTCCATTCCTACATCAAGATTAAAAGACAAGTTTGTTTTTAAATGAGTTTTCAACTTTACATTGCTACAGGCCATGGTTCGCTCTTTACTCTGTTGCAGCTGTCTCTGAAGCCATATTGTAATATTTAACAATTGGATCAATTTTACGAGGCATCATTTATAGCCGTCTGTATGTCTATTTTGAAAACAAAGTGTCTTATTCTTTTATTGACATTGTTTTTGTTAATATAAAATACCTGACAAAAAAGTTCCACAATACCGTCTTGTTACCACATAAATATGTTCTTCCATCAGTATCCCAACTAGAACTGAAAAGGATGTTCATTGCGATTCGGAAAATGTGGCGTTTCCTGGGAATCGCCTTCAAATAATGAGCTTGGAACTTCTGAGAGAAAACTGCGTCTTGTTTTGTCTTTTACTTTTTTCAGTTTTATTGTTGAAAATATTTGGCTAGGAGATGTGACAGACTTTATACGCCCTTTTTTAAAGTTGTGTTGTCGAGGAAGATAGCAAAATTCAAAGAGAAGAGTCACGGATAATCCTATTAATTTATTTTATTTTTATATGACTCATATGAATCGTGTTTATTTGTTTTATGAACGCTTTATATGAATGTTACAAAAGCTTTATATGAATGTGTTTTTAGTAAATAAGTCAAAGGAATTCTTAAGAAATTACTGCCATTTCTTTGTCTTTAAACTCGTATTGTAATTTTTTGTCTTTAAACCATGTCACTTCAAATGGAATGAATGGTTGTAGAAATTGTGTGTGTGTGTGTATGTTTGTGTGTGTGTGTGTGTGTGTGTGTGTGTGTATGTGTTTGTGTGAGTCTGTGTGTGTGTGTATGTGTGGGTGTGTGTGTGTTTCTTTTTTAGTTTTTTCTTTTTTATTATTTTTTCTTTTTTTCTTTTTTTCTTCTTTTAGTTTTATATTTTATTTTTAATAGTTTTCCTTTCTTTTGGTTTTATCTTTTTTAGTTTTTTTCTTTTTTAGTTTTTTTTCTTTTTTAGTTTTTTTTCTTTTTCTTAGTTTTTTTCTGTTTTAGTTTTTCTGTGTTTTAGTTTTTATTTTTTTTTTATTTTTAGTTTTTTTTAAGTTTTTCTTTTTTTGTTATTATTTTTTTTAACCTTTTTTTTATTATATATACATATATATATATATATATATATATATATATATATATATATATATATATATATATATATATATATATGTATATATATATATATATTTATATATGTATATATGTTTATATATATATATATATATATATATATATATATATATATATATATATATATATATATATATATATATATATATATATATATATATATATATATATATATATATTTATATTTATTTTCATGTCTGATATTTTCGTTGGATACTCCTAATCAGCAGTAGTGATAGGCATCTTAAAAAACATCATAAGCTCCACCTGTAAATGACGAAATTTTTTAATCTAAAAGTTGGTCTAATTCCCAGAACCCAATAGCTTTGTATTTACAAGTATACAGAAAAGAATATATATGGATAATAGGAGAAGCTCTTAATTAAGACAGCGAAAAAAAAATGTACTCAAAACAACTTTTGTGCAAGTTGTATTTACCTTTTGCTTTAATTTCACTGTGTATAAATTATAAAAGACATTAATTTTGGAGTCAGAAAGATTTGAAAAGATATTAAAAGAAATGATAAATACTTTTTTTTAGAAATACGAAAATTCAAGTAAGGAATAGTCTATATAGTATATATATAGAACAGTCTATATAGTTACCTTAGGATCACTGACAAAGACGTGGAGTCAGAGAAAGCTTGGGGACGGAGGAGTCATAGTACCCTAGGTAGAATTCCCAGATTTCAAAGAGAGAAATTATTCTTCGGGCAACCAAATGATTTTTTCCTGAAATAATCATGGGTGGTGCAGCCATCTCTACAGAAATATTTGGGCAGTTGCTTCAATTTTTCTATAGCCTTTCTTTTCCATCTAAGGAAATAATAATTTCACCTACCATAAAGTATCCAAAAAGATCGATAGTGATTATCAATCATGTTGTTATTGATGATGTCTACTATTTTGATTTGTATAAGGCTGTATGTTTTTATTAATAAAACAGTTAATGGTAATGAAATGGTAACAAGGAGCAACTCAGCCCAATAGTAACTGAGATCCTAAAAACAGAATTTTGGTAGCAATATATACATAAAAAAAATTGAATTTTTATGGTGATCCGAAAGAAATAAAATTCAGTAAGTTTAATGTTACCCATTAAAATTTACAAACCTGAAAAAATGTGACTTATTTTCGAAAAAAGATGAAACATCCCCCTCATATTCGTCGTATCATAGATTCCCACTACAGAGTTTTCAAGCACCTATATTTGTAAGTGTGGAATTTTGTATTATTTTGTTAAATGAAAGATCACGGATGTGTTTTTTTTTTAGTCTTCCCTGGAATGATCGTATTGAACCAAAAGTACTAAAATATTTAGATAGGGCTCATTTGGTCGTAAATTAAAAGTTCTAGTACCCATTTATGTGACCAAAGACATAGAGGGCAACTACTCCCCCTCCTGCGCCTTTTTTTTCAAAAAGGTCGTGTGATTAAAATTATTAGATAGCAATTATGTTCAGTATAGTTTTAAGGCTCAATAGCAATGTTTTGGGGATGACTGTTCCCCCAGAGCCACTGGGGGAAGGACTGCAAGTTTTGAAATTTGCCCATTGCTTACATTTAGTAGTTTTTTTTTAAATTTTTGATGTTGTGATTTTTTTTACAGGGGATTTTCCAGGTATGGATTTTTTACGGGGACAAAATTCCTTTGGGATGGTAGTTTGTGGTGATCAACTTTCTAGAACAATTTTACACAGGGCTAATTTGCCAGAATTCTTATACGAACTACGTTTTATGTGTATTGGGGGACGTGTGCAATATTTTCAACGGAGTGGGAAATATTTTTATGTGTATTGGGGGACGTGGGAAATTTTTTAATTGTTTTTTCTACGCAAAGTAGGGAGCAACATTCAAACTTAAAAGGAATAGAAATTACTCCGTAGATGAAAGGGATCCCCCTCCTCAATAACCTACTCTTTACGCTAAATTTCGACCTTTTGTTTCAAATCTTCAATGCACTACTTATTTACATAAATATTTGATGCAACGACGCTTCCTGATACCGGAGGACGTTTGACTAGAATTAGAACCTTTTTTGAAAGCGCTGAAAAACTTTAGCTTTAAGAGAGGAGTACTGAGGAGCGGGCACCCCCTCCTATTTATATTTTCCCCTATATATTACTTTTAATAACTTCACCAGTCTGTCTTTTAATTTGTTTGAATCTTCTATCGCTTAAAGTAAAGCCATTTTGACAAACATCGTGTAATTTGTCATGAATATCTTTGTGCTTTCCAGAGTTTTTCTTTCTTTTGCTTCTAAGTTTTTTTTTAATCTTGGGAGAGAACCAATTCTAATCCCCTGTTGTCAAAACAGTTCAATAAATATGTGTAATGGTTCCAGTAGAAGATACGCTAATACCACTATAGCAGATATAATAGCTAAATTAAAGTCTCACAGCTTATAACTGTTTACAAGATCTAGGAACCGTAGAGAAGCCCAAACGTTCCACAAGTACAATGCTTTGATATTAATCTATATAACGATTATTCTGGGGTGGGACTAGGCCCTGTGTCCCTTCGTTGTTTGAGTGTCCCTTGTTTCAGTGAAGCTATTGACGAGAGCTTCCTTATATTTCTTTCTTTTCAATTGGACGAACTTTTTGTGTATACCGAAATAATGAAACAAAGTTTCAATCAACAAGAGCTTAAATAAATATCAAGAAACAGCTAAATCCCAGTGTAGATTGACGAACCTCTTTATCGGCATCTCTGGGTGATGAATCAAAATAATTGCCTCCATTACTCTCATTTCCTTGGTCAGTCTCAAGGGGAGTAGTTCGATCTCTGTAGAAATAGATTGATCTGGGGACACTGAGCTAGGGAAACTGGAAATAGCCACAATATGCATTAATACACATGTGACGAATCCCATCGAATGTATAGCTATTGAGAAACTCATGGATTACAAGCATTTAATGTTAACAGTGCTTATATAGTATTAAAACAGCTATATAAGATAGTGTTTTCTGCAACTTCCCTTTTACTAGCATTTAAATAACTTACTTGGTAAAGTAATAAGGCTTACTACGTATTTGGCGCTTTACTAAAAGCAATTAGATGCCACAAGGCACGGTGGCATTCACTATTTCCGAGGATTTTGGGATTTCCCAAAAATCTTGCTAAAACGGAGCGACAAAATGCTTGAGCCTAGGGGCGTCAAAGTTTTAAATCCGGCCTAAGTAAAACGAAACCTTGAGCTGGTGAACTCTCAGCAATTAATATTTACTATTAGTTCTTACTAAAACTGTTAATTTATTTTGGAATAATACCACTATTTTGAAAAAGGAGATTTTTAAAAACTGGAAACTTGGCAAAGAGAAACGAACAGAAAATAATTTAAATAAACTTTGCAAAAAAAAAATTCTCTGAACAAAAGTAAAGACATTTACTTTTTTAAATTTATATTATATTTATAATTATTAAATTTAAGATCAGAAGAAATGGAAACCTACAATTACTCAAATTAAAAAACAGCCAGAAACTACTATTAAAGAATGAATAAAACCCAAAACAAACAGAAATTAAATAAACAGTTATAGCACAAAACTTACAACAGGTAATAATATAATTCAATAAATAGTTCTAAAAACGAGTAAAGCTAAAGCTAAATATGCAAATCTAGCTTAAAACGAACAAAAGCATTTTATTACTGAGGCATAACTGAAGCGCAAAACGAACAAAAATTAAACAAACAATCATAGCAAACAAACAAACAAGCAAAACTTTTAATATGAATGAACAAATAATTCTTTAAACGAGTAAAAATTAAGTTCAACATGCAAATCAAGCTTGAAACGAACAAAATTTCTAACAAGAAGAATTTGGGTTTTGTCTCCTTCTTCAACTGTACTTTACTGTTTCTTTACTGGGAACAAATTATATTACAAATATTTTTTTGTACTTATATCATTGAAATTAATCATAAAAATTACAGTTAAATTAAATTTTGAATTGATGAGCTTTCAACAATTAAAATCATTATATATACCAAACAAACACATCTCAAAAACAAATAATATTGAAATAGAGAATTTTGAAAGACTTGAAACATTGGCAATCAAAAACGAACAGATATTAATTTAAAAAAACTTTCCGAAAAAGAAGTTTTCTAAAAAAGATTAAAGACCATATTAAACTTAAGATCAGAAAAAGAGAAACCTATAATAACTCAAACTCAAAACAAACAAAAATTACTATTAACGAGTAAATAAAACCCAAAATGAACAAAAATTCAAGAAATAATCATAGCAAGTAAATAAACAATATTAACTAGCATAAATAAGTAAATAAATCTTAAAATGAATGAAACGTAAATTGAGTATGCAAATCAAGCTTGAAACGGAAAAAAAATTTCTACAAAAAAGAGTTGGGGTTTTGCCTTCTTCTTTCACTGTAAAAGTCTAAAACCTAGTGTGACATTGGCACTTTACTGGAAACGAATTATATTACAAATATTTTCTTTTGTATATATTACAACATTGAAAATAAACCTAAAAAGTACAATAAAATAAATTTTTAACTGATGATCTTTCAATGATTAATACCATTATATATAAAAATATTTAGTTTAATTTTATTAGTTCTTTCCAAGAATGTTCATGACAAACATGGCTTTCACTAAGACAAAAATTTGGATACTAACCCCTTCCCTATATGTAAAAGTCTAAGACCTACTACGTCATTGGTACTTCACAGAAAACGAATTATAATACTATTATTTTCTTTTCCAGTTATTGCAGCATTTAAAAAGAAAAAAAATTACAGCGAAATAAATTCGTGAAGTAATGACCTTTCAACAATTAATAGCATTATATATCAAACAGAAAGATTGATTTTTTTTTTCAAAAGCTTTCAACCTTTTTTGATTTCCCGTGTAGTAGGATGTCTCAATTTATTTACGGCATGTTTTTTTCACTAGCAGTTTCTTCTGCTTTGTGTTTTCTCTTACAAACAAAATCAGTGACGAATAGATCGTTTCTTCTGTGGGTTAAAGTTTTATCAAAGCAGCATTTTCTCATTACAGGCTTTGGAAACTAATTTTTTTCTAATTAATTTCCATTGCTGGAACCAAAGCTTAGGAAAATTAGAAATAAATAGTCGTACATTTGCTTAAGCCAAAAGAAAACAATAGTTAGTTTGGTGCTCTAAGATAAATGAAAGCTATATTTGTGTAAGGGTTTTACAATTCTAAGGGGCCATTTAATAGCTAATAAGTACGAATGGTAGGTCCAGGGGGCACCCTCTTTCCTTTATTTTTTCTTTTTTAAATCTTTTTTAGAATAAATCTGGCAATTAGATCAATACTTCGCACCTTTATCACACTTGCCCCCTCCAAAGATTTTTCTCTTTAGTACCCTTGTCACATAGGGCAAAGTTTGCTCTACATCTGCCCAAGATAAATCCAATACTTGTTCAAGGTAATTAATTTGTAAAAAATATATAGAAAAGAAGTTTTTTAAAGAAAAGTAAAGGCCATATTAAGCTTAAGATCAGAAGAAATAGAGACCTACAATAACTTAAACTTAAAACAACCAGAAATTACTATTATGGAATAAATGAAACAAAAAATTAACAGATATTAAATAAACAATCATAGCAACAAAAAACCTACAACAGGTATTAATAAAAGCGAATAAATAAACCTCAAAACGAGTAAGGTTTAAGTTGAATGGATAAATTAAGCTTAAAAGTGAACAAAAATATTTTGCTATTGAGGCATAAATGAATCTTAAAACGGACAGAAATTAAGTAAGAAATCATAGCAAAAAAAAAAACAATAGTTACTAATTAAAATAAGCAAATAAATCTTAAAACGAGTGAAACTTAAATAGAATATACAGATCAAGCTTGAAACAAACAGAATCTGTACAAAGAAATGTTTTGGTTTTGCCTCCTACTTTCATTGTAAAAGTCTATACCCTACTGCGTCATTGGCACTTTACCGAAAACTATATGTGTCTTGACCACTCTTGCAAAGTAAAAAAATCAATCTTAATGTTTGATTAAATAAAAAAAACTAGTTTTTTTTAACTGAAAGTAAGGAGCGACATTAAAACTTAAAACGAACAGAAATTACTCCGTATATGAAATGGGTTGTCCCCTCCGCAGTCCCTCGCTCTTTACGCTAAAGTTTTTAATTGTTTTAAAAAGTAGAATTGTGGCAAAGAGTCAAACTTTAGCGTAAAAAAAACTTTAATTTCTGGACGTTTTTGAATCAATGCAAGTTTTAATTTTGGCTCTCCGCAGTTTTCTACTGTTTTAAAAAGAAGAATTGAGAGAAAGAGTCAAACTTTAGCGTAGAGAGCGAGGCGTTAATGAGGAAGCAGCCTCTTTCATATACGAAGTAATTTCTGGTCGTTTTAAGTTTTAATGTCGCTCCTTACTTTCAGTTAAAAAAACTTGTTTTTTTTTTATTTAATTATATGTAAACACTGGTTGAAGTTTGTAACTTGCAGCCCCTCCCCCAGGAACTCTGGGGGAGTAAGTCATCCCCAAATACATAGTTATTATGATTTTCGACTAGGCTGAACAAAATGGCTATCTCAAAATTTTGATCCGTTGACTTTGGGAAAAAATGAGCGTGGGAGGGGGCCTAGATGCCCTCCAATTTTTTTGGTCACTTAAAAAGGGCACTAGAACTTTTCATTTCCGTTAGAATGAGCCCTCTTGCGACATTCTAGGACCACTTGGTCGATACGATGACCCCTGGGAAAAAAAAAAAAAAAAAAAAAAAAAACACGCACCCGTGATTTGTCTTCTGGCAAAAAATGCAAAATTCCACATTTTTGTAGATAGGAGCTTGAAACTTCTACAGTAGGGTTCTCTGATACGCTGAATCTGATGGTGTCATTTTCGTTAAGATCCTACGACTTTTAGGGGGTGTTTCCCCCTATTTTCCTAAATAAGGCAAATTTTCTCAGGCTCGTAACTTTTGATGGGTAAGACTAAACTTGATGAAACTTATATATTTGAAATCAGCATTAAAATGTGATTCTTTTGATGTAGCTATTGATATCAAAATCCTGTTTTTTAGAGTTTTGGTTACTATTGAGCCGGATCGCTCCTTACTACAGTTCGTTACCACGAACTGTTTGATATATAATGCTATTAATTGTTGAAAGGTCATTAGTTCACAAATTTATTTCACTGTAATTTTTTTTCTTTTTAAATGCTGCAATATCTGGAAAAGAAAATAATTGTATTATAATTCGTTTTCTGTGAAGTACCAGTGACGTAGTAGGCCTTAGACTTTTCAGGTTAGGTTAGGTTAAATTGGAAACCGGTTTGTAACTGTAAGCAACTTGGCCCATTTGTAAATCCCACTTACAAACATGTTATAACAGGGGACTTAGCAATAATTAAGCAAGATGATCTTCAAATTATAGTGAATAAAGGGGCTAATTTCCGTCTTTTTCATCATCTGAAACCATCGAGCGTTCTTGATGGCCTGGAAAATGATTTTGATTTATTTATTGATAAGTGGTGTAAGAAAGAGAATAAAAATAAAGAGAGTTTTCAAAGTTGGAAGAATTTAATTATTAGTAGACTACGAAATAAAATATATTCTAACTTAAAAAATAGTAACACTAAATCATTATTTTATAATGCTAAGATAAAACAAGCAATTGATAATCTACAGAATGAATATGTAATTGTGCCGGTGGATAAGGCTAATAATAATTTTGCCATAATTTGTCAGAAGCTTTATTGTGATATATTGAAAAGGGAGTTACGCACAACTAATGTTTACGAAAATGTAAATTTAGAGGATGAGAATTTAATTGAAAAGACTGAAGAAATACTTTTTAAAAATTTTAATATTAAAACAAATGACAATGATAAAAATTTCCCTTTCCTATATTGGACTGTAAATTTTCATAAGAATCCCCCTAAACCACGATTTATTGCTGGAGCAGCTAATTGTCCAACCCGCATTGCTGCTACTGACCTCTCTTTAATTTTAAAGGAAATTATAAATAAACTTAAAACCTATTGTTCTGGAATTAAAACATTCTCGAATTTTAATCCATATTGGAGTGTTAATTATTCACTGCAGGTGATAGATTCTTTAACAATGGTTTCAGCTAAAAGAATTGAGTCTTTCGATTTTCCGACAATGTATACTAATTTATCACTTAATGTAGTGTTAGATAATTTAGAAACGGTTATCAAGAAATCTTTCCTCTTATCTAGTCAGAGGTTCTTAAAAATAAACGCTTATAATAAAAAAGCTATATGGACAAATTGCTTTAAGACTACAGTTAACTTGAGATGTTACAGCTTGGATATGATTTTTGATTTATTAGAATTTGTTTTATATAATACTTATATAAGATTTGGTGGTGATTTGTACAAGCAAATCATGGGAATTCCAGTGGGGGGGGGAATGCCAGCCCATTTATAGCTGACTTGTTTTTAAGTCAACTAGAATATAATATATGATGGATAAGAATAATTCAAATAATTTAAAACATGTTTTGTCAAATAATAAAAGATATTTAGATGATATTTTGGTCCTAAATTGTAAGGATTTCATTGATATTTCTAGAAATATATATCCATCAGAACTTACTCGGGATCCTAATCATGGCGCTGGTCTTGAAGATCATTTCTTAGATTTAAATATTAATATTTCTGATAATAAATTAAGTTTTATAATGTATAACAAAACGGATGATTTCGATTTTGAAGTGATTAGTTCTCATTCCCTGAAAGTAATATACACTCAAATATAACATATTCGGCGTTTTTCTAACAGTTACTTCGATATGCAATGATTTGTATTAATTATATTGATTTTAAAAATAGATGTAAAATCTTAAGCGAAAAATTGATATTAAGAGGTTTTTCTGAAAATAAATTAACTTGGCAGTTTAAAAAATTTAGTTTTCATTATAATGAACTTTTAAATAAATACCAAAAAATTATCTAGAAATACTTAAGGAAATTTTTGGCTAGGTTTTTAGGTTCGCGAAATGTTGATGCAGCGCCATCTATTTTGTGAATTGATCTAAAAGAGCCGATTTTTCAAAAATAGCCACTTGGTAATGATGACATCCTACTGCAGATAAATAGAGGAATATATTAACAAGGTAAGCTTGTTTTGGTGTTACTGGGTTGTTCTACATTTGGTGTTTCTTTTTCATAGGCATGTATTTCGGGGTGATACCTGACACGAGGATACCATGGGTATTCTGTGGTAGGCACAACACTTGACTGGGTAGAGAATTTAAATTACCAAACCCTATAAGCAAGTGTATTCTCCTGATGAGCCCTTGTGTTGGGTTGTTGCCTCTGAATTATTTGTCTTTACTGTTTTTATTGTTTGGTAAATGACGACTTATACCTATTGACGACGTGGCTGCCTGTCCATGGATTATTCTTTATGGTTGATTGTGTATGGCTATGCTGTTTGACCTATGTGATTGTATGGATGAGTAGGGTTAAGGCCTAGTTCAAGTGCTGATCTATATTAATCACTGATTTAGGAAAACAGTCTTCCTTTTCTCCCTCTGTCTCTTTTCTTTTTTCCAATGTGTTTGTGCTGTTGTATTGGTGGTTTCTCTTTTCGAAATATATATATATATATATATATATATATATATATATATATATATATATATATATATATATATATATATATATATATATATATATATATATATATATATATGTATTATATATACTCATCTTACTCACAGTTAGTTATACGAACTGTTTGGAGCATTACTCCCCGAAGGCTAAGTTATTGGACCTTTCAACTATTCTGAGTCATATAGCCATCTAAAAATCGTAATCGGGTGTCTCACTGAGCCGAGTCAAATCTTGCGCACAGTTAGCTATACGAACTGTTTGGAACGTTACTCCCCAAAGGCAAAATTATTGGACCTTTCAACTATTCTGATTTATAGAGCCATCTAAAAATGTCACATCTTACGCAGAGTTAGCTATACGAACTGTTTGGAACTTTACTCCCCAAAGGCAAAGTTGTTGGACCTTTCAACTATTCTGAGTCACATAGCCATCTAAAAGTTATAATGAGGTTTCTCATTGAGCCGAGTCTCATTTTACGCGCAGTTAGTTATACGATTTGTTTGGAACGTTACTCCCCAAAGGCAAAGTTATTGACCTTTCAACTATACTGAGTCATATAGTCATCTAGGCATTGTAATCGGGTGTCTCACTGAGACGAGTCTTATCTTACGCACAGTTACATCTACGAACTTTTTGGAACATTACTCCCCTATGGCAAAGCTATTGGACTTTTCAACTATTCTGAGTCTTATAGCCAACTAAAAATTATAATCGGGTATCTCACTGAGCCGAGTCTCATCTTGTCACAGTTAGTTAACGAACTGTTTGGAGCATTACTCCCCAAAGGCTAAGTTATTGGACCTTTCAACTATTCTCAGTCATATAGCCATCTAAAAATTGTAATCGGGTGTCTCACTGAGCCGAGTCAAATCTTGCGCACAGTTAGCTATACGAACTGTTTGGAACGATACTCCCCAAAGGCAAAGTTATTGGACCTTTCAACTATTCTGATTCATAGAGCCATCTAAAAATGTCTCATCTTACGCAAAGTTGTTGGACCTTTCAACTATTCTGAGTCACATAGCCATCTAAAAGTTATAATGAGGTTTCTCATTGAGCCGAGTCTCATTTTACGCGCAGTTAATTATACGATTTGCTTGGAACGTTACTCCCCAAAGGCAAAGTTATTGACCTTTCAACTATACTGAGTCATATAGTCATCTAAGCATTGTAATCGGGTGTCTCACTGAGACGTGTCTCATCTTACGCACAGTTACTTCTACGAACTGTTTGGAACGCTACTCCCCTATGGCAAAGTTATTGGACCTTTCAACTATTCTGAGTCTTATAGCCAACTAAAAATTATAATCGGGTGTCTCACTGAGCCGAGTCTCATCTTACTCACAGGTAGTTATACGAACTGTTTGGAGCATTACTCCCCAAAGGCTAAGTTATTGGACCTTTCAACTATTCTGGGTCATATAGCCATCTAAAAATTGTAATCGGGTGTCTCAGTGAGCCGAGTAAAATCTTGCGCACAATTAGCTATACGAACTGTTTGGAACGTTACTCCCCAAAGGCAAAGTTGACCTTTCAACTATTCTGATTCATAGAGCCATCTAAAAATTTCTCATCTTACGCACAGTTAGATATACGAACTGTTTGGAAAGTTACTCCCAATAGGCAATGTTATTGGACCTGTCAACTATTCTGAGTCATAGAGCCATCTAAAAACTGTAATTGTAATTCTTACGCACAGTTAGCTATACGAACGGTTGGGAACGTTACTCCCCAAAGGCAAAGGTATTGGACCTTTCAACTGTACTGAGTCATATAGCCATCTAAAAAATTGTAATCTGATGTCTCACTGAGACGAGTGTCATCTTAAGCACAGTTAGTCATACGAACTGTTTGGAACATTACTCCCCAAGGGCAAAGTTATTGGACCTTTCAACTATTCTGAGTCATATTTGAAGATTATAATCGGATGTAGCCATCTAAAAATTATAATCGGTTGTCTCACTGAGCCGAGTCTCATGTTACGCATAGTTAGTTATACGAACTGTTTGGAACGTTACCCAAAGGCAAAGTTATTGGAACTTTCAACTATATTGAGTCATATAGCCATCTAAAAATTGTAATTGTAATTCTTACGCACAGTTAGCTATACGAACTGTTTGAAATGCTACTCCCCGAAGGCAAAGTTATTGGACCTTTCAACTATATTGAGTCATATAGCCATCTAAAAATTGTAATTGTTTAATTCTTACGCACAGTTAGCTATACGAACTGTTTGGAACGTTACTCCCCAAAGGCAAAGTTATTGGACTTTTCAACGATTCTTAGTCATATAGCCATCTAAAAGTTTTAATCGGGTGTCTCACTAAGCCGAGTCTTATCTTAAGCACAGTTAGTTATACGATTTGTTAGGACCGTTACTCCACAAAGTCAAAGTTATTGACCTTTCAACTATTCTGAGTCGTATAGCCATCTAAAAATTGTAATTGTAATTCTTACGCACAGTTAGCTATACGAACGGTTGGGAACGTTACTCCCCAAAGGCAAAGGTATTGGACCTTTCAACTGTACTGAGTCATATAGCCATCTAAAAAATTGTAATCTGATGTCTCACTGAGACGAGTGTCATCTTAAGCACAGTTAGTCATACGAACTGTTTGGAACATTACTCCCCAAGGGCAAAGTTATTGGACCTTTCAACTATTCTGAGTCATATTTGAAGATTATAATCGGATGTAGCCATCTAAAAATTATAATCGGTTGTCTCACTGAGCCGAGTCTCATGTTACGCATAGTTAGTTATACGAACTGTTTGGAACGTTACCCAAAGGCAAAGTTATTGGAACTTTCAACTATATTGAGTCATATAGCCATCTAAAAATTGTAATTGTAATTCTTACGCACAGTTAGCTATACGAACTGTTTGAAATGCTACTCCCCAAAGGCAAAGTTATTGGACCTTTCAACTATATTGAGTCATATAGCCATCTAAAAATTGTAATTGTTTAATTCTTACGCACAGTTAGCTATACGAACTGTTTGGAACGTTACTCCCCAAAGGCAAAGTTATTGGACTTTTCAACGATTCTTAGTCATATAGCCATCTAAAAGTTTTAATCGGGTGTCTCACTAAGCCGAGTCTTATCTTACGCACAGTTAGTTATACGATTTGTTAGGACCGTTACTCCACAAAGTCAAAGTTATTGACCTTTCAACTATTCTGAGTCGTATAGCCATCTAAAAATTGTAATTGGGTGTCTCACTGAGCCGAGTCAAATTTTACGCACAGATAGCTATAGGAACTGTTAGGAACGTTGCTCCCCAAAGGCAAAGTTATTGGACCTTTCAACTATTCAGTTTAATAGAGCCATCTAAAAATGTCTCATCTTACGCACAGTTAGCTATACGACCTGTTTGGAATGTTACTCCAAAAAGGCAAAGTTATTGGACCTGTCAACTATTCTGAGTCATAAAGCCATCTAAAAATTGTAATTGTAACTCTTACGCACAGTTAGCTAAGAAATTAGCTATAATATAATTTTGTATAAAAATGTTTAATTATTCTGAGTCATATAGCCATCTAAAAAATGTAATCGGGTGTCTCACTGAGCCGCGTTTTATCTTACTTACACTTAGTCATACGAACTGTTCGGAATGTTACTCCCCAAAGGCAAAGTTATTGGACCTTTCAACTATTCTTTATAGCCTATATAGTCTATATAGCCATCTAAAAATTGTAATCGGGTGTCTCACTGAGCCGAGTCTCATCTTACGCACAGTTAGCTATACGAACTGTTTGGAACGATACTCCCCAAAGGCAAAGTTATTGGACCTTTCAACTATTCTGAGTCATGTCGCCATCTAAAAATTGTAACGGGGTGTCTCACTGTGCCGAATCTCATCATACGCAGAGTTAGCTATACGAACTGTTTGGAACGTTACTCCCCAAAGGCAAAGTTATTGGACCTTTCAACTATTCTGAGTCATATAGCTATCAAAAAATTGTAATCGGGTTTCTCACTGAGCAGAGTCTGGGACAAATGGGTTTGAGCAGTAGTTCTTAAAAAAATGAGAAGAAATTCAAGCTATGGCGTGTTGAAGGAGGGACCCATGTGTTTTTGATTAGTAGTTCCTAAAAAACTTAGAAGAAAATTGTAGCTATAGCATGTTGAGAGAGGGATCCCCGCGTCAGGTATCACATCCAAAATACATGCCTATGAAAAAAAAAACAGCAAATGTAAAACAACCAAGTAAAACCAAAACAAGCTTATCCTGTTAATATATCCCTCCCTTTAGCAACAATAGGTAAACTAAATATTATAAATTTTACCAAATCACAAATATTAACACATTACAAAAAACCTGAATGAACTAAACAATTATAGAATTCATCTTTACCATGTGGCTAATTTTTAAGAACTGACAAATGTCATTTATAATTGACAATTTTTACAATAAACATTTTTGGGTCAATCATAATTGCTAAAATTTTTTTAATAAAATACACTGAACATTTTTCAATATGGGTACACAATCATGTGGCCTGACTGGCTTATAACCAACAAGCGATTTCAAACTGTTATCCTAGTTACAAGCCCTCGTGCAAATGAAAGGGAACACTAGAGCTTGTCCTCTCTCTCTTTATCTCATTGGGTCACCCACTGGCTTGCTAGTCAACTTTCCTTGTTAAAAGTATCCAATGCCGCACACATGCACACTCATACACAGAAGAGACAGACAGACTGACAGACAGGCGGAGTAGACAGACAGACATATCATGGACCAAACAGACGGACAACTCAGACAGAAAGATAAACCACACAGAAAGATAAAACAGACGCTCAGACAACCAGGACAGACAGACAGACTAGACAGATAGACAGATTGACAAGACAGACAGACAGAGAGAACAGACAGACTGACCAGATAGACAGACCGGACACGCAAACAGACCAGACAGACAAACAGACTAGACAAACAAGAGTGACAGACAGATAGACAGACATATCAGACAGACAGACAGACTGACCAGATAGACAGACCGGACACGCAAACAGACCAGACAGACAAACAGACTAGACAAACAAGAGTGACAGACAGATAGACAGACATATCAGACAGACAGACAGACAGACATACCATACAGAGAGACAGAAAGACAGACATACATAGCAGACAGAAAGACAGACAAGACAGGCAGACAGACAGACAAACAAGACACACCAGACAGACAAACAGACAGAAGACCAGACTGACAAGAGAGAAAGACCAACCTGACATACAGACGGACCAGACGGATAAACAGATCTTACAGATAGACGGACAAGACAGACAGACAGACCACCCATACAGAGAGAAAGACCAGATAGACCAGACAAAAAGACAGGCTAGACAGAAAGACAGGCCAGACAGACATACAGACTACACAGGGAGACACAGAGACCAGACAGACAGACAGACAAGAATGAAAACACACCAGACAGAAAGATCGACAGACAGACAGACAAGACAGACAAACTAGAGAGACAGAAAGACCGGAGAGAAAAACAGACTTGATAGACAAGGCAGACAGACAGACAGACAAATATACAGACAAACAGACCAGACAGACAGCCAGACCAGATAGAAGGACAGACAAAAACTCAGACAGACAGACCAGAAAAACAGACCAGACTGAAAGATAGAGAGATAGACAAGACGGGCAGACAAAAAACCAGAGAGAAAGACAGACCAGACAGATAGACATACAGACAAACAGACAGGCAGACAAACAAACGGACCAGACAGATCAAACAGACCAGAAAGACAGACCAGACACACAGAGAGATAAGACAGACAGACAGACAAGACAGACAGACATACCAGACGAGACAAACTAACAGACATGACAGACAGACCACACACAGAGAGACAAAACAGACAGAAAGACCAGATAGACTGACAGACCAGACAGAAATACAGACAGACAAGACAGACACACAAGACAGACAGACTACAAAAAGACAGACAAACAGACAGAAAGAGCAGAAAGACAAACAGACTAGACAGAAAGACAGTTCAGACAGACAGACAAACCAGAGAGAAAGACCAGTTAGACAGAAAGACAGACTAGACAGACACAAAGGACAGAAATACAGACCAGACAGACATACAGACAGTCGTGACAGACAGGCAGACAGACCAAACAGACCAGACAGACAGACTAGACACACAGATTGACCAGACCGACGGAGGGACCAGGCCGACAGACAGACAAGACAGACAAACAAACCAGACAGACAGACCAGACAGAAGAGACAGACAGGCAGAGCGGACAGAAAGACAGACTGGCAACAAAGATAGACATACAGACAGACCAGACAGACAACCAGACAGACAGATTGACCAGACCGATGGATAGATCAGACAGACAGACAGGAGAGACAGACAAACAGACAGAGCATACAGATAAACAGACAGACCAGACAGTAAGATAGACATACAGACAGAAGGACAAACAGAAAGACAACCCAGATAGAAAGACAGACCAGACAGACTGACAACACAGATAGACAAACAGACAGACAGACAACCAGACAGACAGATTGACCAGACCGATGGATAGACCAGACAGACAGACGGGAGAGACAGACAGACAGCCAGAGCATACAGATAAACAGATAGACCAGACAGAAGGAAAACAGACAAACAGAACAGACAGAAAGACAGACCAGATAGAAAGGCAGAACAGACTGACAGAAAGACAAAAGAGAAAGACAGTCTGGATAAACCAGACAGACAGATGGACAAGACATACAGAGAGACTAGACAGACAAGACACAAAGACAGACCAAACATGCAGACAAACAGAGAGATCTGAAACACAGACAGACCAGACAGTAAGAGAGACAGAAAAACAGAAGGACAGACAGAAAGACAACCCAGACAAAAAGACAGCCTAGACAGACATATAAACCAGACACACAGACAACCAAGAAAGAAAGACGGACCAGACAGACAGATAGAAAGACATACCAGACAGACGAACAGACAAGACAGACAGAGAGACCAGACACACAAACAGAGAGAGAAAGAGAGAGAGAGAGAGAGAGAGAGAGAGAGAGAGAGAGAGAGAGAGAGAGAGAGAGAGAGAGAGAGTGAGAGAAAGAGAGAGAGAGAGAGAGTCAGAAAGAGAGGGAGAGAGAGCAAGAGAGAGAGGGGAGAGAGAGAGAGAGAGTTCTAGTATTCCCTCTTAGTTCCACTTGGTCTTGTCTGTTATGTTTGATCTGTTTCTGGTCACGGCAAAGTTGGGATTAGATACGCCAATTGGTGTGTCAAACTTTGAAAGATCGAAACTGTCACTTCCATCTCGTATTGAGAAGTCAGGCGAGAGTTTGGCCCCAATTTATGTATGAAATTTGCATCGATACGGCTTGTTGGTCACTTGCCATTCATTCTGGTTTTTCTGTCTGGTCTGTCTGTCTGTCTTTTTGTCTCGTCTGTGTGTGTCTCAGTCTGGTCTCTCTTTCTGTCAGTCTGTCTACCTGTTAGGTCTTTGGGTCTGTCTTTCTGTCTGTCTGTGCACCTTTGTAGCTGAACTCAGTTGATGAGTGTGTATGTTTGTGGCATTGGAAACCTCTAACAAGGAAAGTTGACAAGCATACCAGTAAGAGACCCAAGGTGAGCATAAAAAGAGACAGAGAGATCTAGCGTTCCCTTTCATTTTCACGAGGGCTTGTGACTAGAGTTGGTAAGAGCTTGTTGGTTATAAGCCATTCAGTCTGCTTTATTTAGTACCCATTTTGAAAAATATCCGAAGTGTGTTTATTTAATTAAAATTATAAATTTGCAACCGAAACCCCTACCAATAATCCACAGACCTTATATGAGGGGGTCTTTCGATAAAAAATAATTTTTTTTTCGATAGGGGATCACTATGAAAAAGAAAATTTTGAGCGTGTTGAATGGAAGGAGTTGACATGGGCTAAAGTGAATCTCAGTCCAAATGAACAAGTTGTTGGCATTGGTCTAGCACTTGGTTACCGCTTAAGCAACGGTCTAGCCATTCACGGCCTTAAGTATCCGTACAATGGTGTAGTTGTACTCAGTGGATGAGTGCTATTGTATGAGCAATTGGAAACCTTTAACAAAAAAAGTTGACAAGCATGCCAGTGGGAGACCCAGGGAGAGAGAGAGAGAGAGAGAGAGCTCTAGTGTATCCTTTCATTTGTACTAGGGATTGTGAATAGGGTGAGAGTTTGAAAAGGCTTGTTGATTATAAGCCATTCAGTCCAATTGATTCAGTATCCATGTTGAAAATATCCAAAGTGTGCTTAATTAATTAAAATTATAAATTTGAAACCGGAACCCCTGCCGATAATCCCCACTCTTTATAAGAGGGGGTCACTATTGAAAAGAAAATTTCGAGCGTGTTGAATGGAAGTAGTTGAAATGGGCTAAAGTGAATCTAAGTCCAAATGACAAATGTTGCTGGTATTAATATAGCAAAGGGCTACCGTTTGAACAACGGTTTAACCATTCACGGCCTTAATGACCATTTCACGGAAAAATTGAGCTTGTTGAATGGAAGCAGTCGACACGAGCTAAAGTGGGTCTCAGTCTAGATGAACATGCTGTTGGTATTGGTGTAGCACAAGGTTAGCGCTTGAGACAGAGAGAGAGAGAGAGAGAGAGAGAGAGAGAGAGAGAGAGAGAGAGAGAGAGAGAGAGAGAGAGAGAGAGAGAGAGAGAGAGAGAGAGAGAGAGAGAGAGAGAGAGAGAGAGAGAGAGAGAGAGAGAAAGAGAGAGAGAGAGAGAGAGAGAGAGAAGAGAGAGCTCTAGGGTCCATCAAGCCGTATCGATTCCAATTTCATACATAAATTGGGGCTAAACTCTCGCCTGACTTCTCAAGACAAGAAAGAAGTGACGGTTTTGATCTGTCAAAGTTTGACACACCAATTGGTGTAACTAATCCTAACTTTGCCGTGACAACAAACAGATCAAAACATACCAGACAAGACCAAGTGCAACTGAAAAGGAACACTAGAGCTCTCTCTCTCTTTTTGCAAATAGTTAAATTAATTAATAAATACTAGACAGTCAGAAAGTCATCCCATCTAGCTTATACCCACCCCTTAAAGTACGGATGCTTAAAGCCGTTGAATGATTAGAATGTTTCTCGAGTGGCAATCAATCGCTAAACATATACCAATAATAGAGTCCTTTTTTATGCCCTTGTTCACCATTTAAAGCACGGATGCCTTCAGGCCGTGGCTAATTAGAGTGTTGCTCTAGCGGTAACCCTGCTCTACGCTCATGCCAACATTATATTCTTTTTTTTATATAAGATTCCATCAGGCCCGTGTTTGTCACTCAAAGCACAGATTTTTAAAGCCGTGAATGATTAGACCGTTGATCAAGCGGTACATACCATGCGCTGATACACGCATACCAACAATATAGTCATTTTCATATGGGGTTCCCATCTAGCCCATGTCCACTGTATAGCATTCAAGCTTCTCTCTCTCATTGGGAGACTGTTTGAGTATCATTGGACTAATTCTCTAGCGTATGACTGATGCAGGGGCTAGTTAGACCATTGCTCTAGCGGTAACCCTGCGCCACATACATACCAAGGTGCCTATACAAGGTGCCCGGATTCACCGCTTAAAGTAGGGATGCCTTCGAGCCTGTTTAGGCTTGAAACAGAAAAAGTCAGTTTGCAATTGGCAAATGTTAGTTGGACCCTCCAACTGCTACCGGTGAGAGGTTGGATGGTCCAGCCTGATCCCGTTGCAGATGCGACGCACCTAAAGCACGCATGATGGGACCCGAAAGATGGTGACCTACGCCTGGCCAGGCTCAAGTCAGGGTAAACTCTGACTTGTTAAATTAATGTCATAATAAAGTAATTTATTTGGTTTTGGGTTTTTTCGTCTTGTAAAATAGTTTCTGTTCGTTTCAAATTACAATAGAAATTTATTTCTTTGATCTTAAATTTAATTTAAATCCTTGTTATTCTTTTTATTTTATTGATTTAAATAGCAGTAAAACTCCATTCGTTTAATTCAACCTACCGCTGCTTTCTTGTTTCATTTTTATTCTAAACTTTTGCATACAAGGATAAGAAGGGCTGCACCTAAAATTTTCTAGCCAAAACTTACTAATATAGACATTGTTTCCGACTAATATAGACATTACCCCCGACTAATATAGACATTAACCCCATCAAATATTTCCAAGTAATATAGACATTAACCCTTACTAATATAGACCATATTCCTGACTAATATAGACATTACCCACGACTTATATAAACATTACCACCGACTAATATAGAATTCCATAATTCCTTAAAATTATTCCTGAGAGGAATAATTTTTCCGTGGAGGTTGAATCAGATTTCTTAACATTAAAAAAAACATGTCTGTCTGGTCCATCTCTCTGGTCAGGCCCGTGTGTCCGTCTATCTGTGTGTCTGTCTGGTTTGTATTGTCTTTCAGTCTGTTTTTCTGTGTGTCTGTCTGCCTGTCTGTCTGTCTCTCTGTACGTCTGTCTGTGTGGTCTGTCTGTTTGGCTGGCCTGTCTTGTCGGATTGTCCGTCTGTTTAGTCTGTCTGTCTGATCTTTCTTTTCGTCAAGTCTGTCTGGTCTGTCTAATCTTTCTGTCTGTCTGGTCTTTTTGTCCGTCTGGCCTGTCTATGTGTCTGCTGTCTGTCTGGTCGGTCTGTGTCTCTTGTCTCTCTGTCTGTCTGGTCTATCGGGCTTTCTGGTCAGTCTGTCTTGTCTGTCTGTATGTCTGGTCTGTTTATCATGTCTGTCTGGTCTGTCTGTCTATCTATCTAGCCTTTCAGCCTGTCTGCTTGTCTGGTCTGTTTGTCTTTCTACTCTGTTTGTATGCGCATGCACATGGTTACCGCTAGAGCGACAAGGTTACACGCTGTCTCGGGGATAGCTCTAGCGGTTTTGTCTCGGGGACATTGCTCTAGCGGTAACCCTGCGCATACAACACGCTCAAAATTTTTCTTTTCAATAGCGGTAACCCAGTGCATGCGCATACAATCATACCAACAATAGAGTCTTTTTTTGCACATGGGATACCATGATAGCCCAAGTTCACTGCTTAAGGCACGGATGCTTAAAGCCAAAACAATTTGGACTATATAGAGACAAATTGCCTATTTATAGGTTCCCCCTCTCACACTCATCAGTTCATACAATCTCACTCATCCACTGAGTACAGCTAAACAGGTGCACGGATGCTTAAGGCCGTAAATGGTTAGAGAGTTGCGCAAGCGGTAACCATGTGCTACACCAATACATGGATATACATACCTCATACATAGTAGATATAGTCTGAATTTCTGGGCCAATCAAACTGAAATTTTGAGAAAGACAACCCAAGCTTAGGGTATACGCATCGGCTGGTGTTCTGAACATTAACTTTTAAGTTTTGGTTCGCAAGACATACGGTTTTCCCCACAAAGCAGTAAAGAATTTTAGCACACAAATGTTTGTAAGAGCATGCGACGGAAATTGTATTAGATTGAGAGTTTAATGGATAATTAAATAATTTATGCCTAATATATTTTAATAGACTGAAATTTTGTGGTCCGATTAAACGGGTTAACTAGGGGAACTATGTTTATGTTAATATACACTCAATCAAAATTGCCCGAAGTACTGAATTATTCCTGGTACTTACGGTTCCTATACTCCTAGTCAGGTTCCACAATATGATCCTAACTGGATGTCATTTTCTTATCAGTGAATGCCTGATCCACTTTTCATATAGCTCTCCCGGTGCTAGATATTATTATAGAAACACCTTACCTTGGTAAGGTGTTAACACTTACCTAACACTTAAACACATAAACACCAATAAAATAGAAAATGAAATAAACTTATTTAATAAAGATCACAAGTGGATAGAACTCCGAAATTCTGGGCACCAGTATTGGCACAATAATTCTGCATTCTAGCATGATGCTTCGCTCTGAATGGCCGAGCTAGTTCACCTACCCGATTCTGATTGGCCTAGCATGAAACTTTGTTCTGATTGGCCGAGCTAGTTGGCCTACCTGATTTCTGATTGGCCGAGCTAGTTCCTAGTTCTAACCTAATTTGTGATTGGCCTTTCCTGATTACTAATTTACATACTGTATTATTGAATATTTTTATCAGATAAGTATGCACATTTTAACCTGAATAATAAAGATGGGATAGCATAATTACTGCCTTTTACTGGCATAGTTGACCTGGGATAGCATAATTACTTTCTTTTCCTACTTCCTTTGTCTTGAACGATGAGTAAAATATAGAGAAAATGTTTAGAAAATGTCATTGCAAATAAATAAATAACAAAAATGAAAACAGCATAAAAAGTTACGAAGAATGGTATATGATTTCCTAGTATACGAAGGAAAATAAGTTGAAAACTTACAAAAGGATCGAGGGCCATCTAGAACGGTTCCAGGACTTTCTGGGTCCTATCCTGGGAAATTTTCTTAGGAATTATGCGAAGAACATTGCAAGGAATTATGCAAGAGCATTTGTACCCAAAAATTTGTGATTGCAGAGCGCTACAAGTTTCATCAAGGGTCATAGGGGCAGGGTGAATCAGTGTATACTTACATAGTGGAACTAAAACACTTAGCTGAAACCTACAATTTTGGCGAATTTTTGTGCCAAGCAATGCGAGACCATTTTGTATGTGGCCTTGTATCAAGTGGCATGCAGAAAAGACTTTTAAATGAAAATGATCTTACCTTAAGTAGAGCAATTGAAATCACATCGAGTATGGAGGCTGCAGAATTCAAAGTTATCAATATCAAGGACAGAGTTGCCTCGAAAATTAACAAATTTTACCAAAGCAAATGCAATGCCTGAGAACGCTGTATGTTAGCGGTGCGAAAAGGGACCTAACAAACCCAGTGACTGTTATTTCCGAAACGCGGGACATGCAGTGTTTTGATCATTTGCTTTTATGTGTAATAATCTATTTCGAAATTTCTCTCTTCCCTGATGTATGACTAAAATGAAGTTAAGATTGAACCACCGATCCATACGGAGTATTTACGCTGAGGTGGGGCAATAACTTTGATTTCCATGGTTGATTGCGCAAGCGCAGTAATTTCCTTTTGCAATCTTTCAGCAATACTTGGATACACAGTAGAACCACCAGACAAAACGATGCTGGCAAAGAGATCCTTTTTTAATGTCCACGCCGCTCTCTTCTCT